>NC_046156.1:17364210-17664210 GCF_011064425.1 Rattus rattus
ATTAAGTGGTGATTATCTTCATGGACTTGCATTACCATTCAGTTGCAGATGCTGCTGACACGAAGATGTATGATACAGAGGCTGGAGAAAGAGCCCATTTAAGACAGGTGAATACTTAATAGTAATTCAACATACAAGGCATCAAATGCCTTTCACAGGAGTTCAAGGATTTTTTCCTTTTTCCCCCTCTTTGCAATTTTATATGTATGTTTATAAATAAAATGAGAAATGGGGCTCCATTTGGTGGCCATTTGACTTACTCAAGTTTAATGGCCATTTAAAACTTCGCAATTTATCATTTTAGCCGTCTTTCTCATCTGCCTTTACATTTATTTATTTATTTATTTATTTATTTATTTATTTATTTATTTAAATTTGTTCTTCGCCTCTCCTGAATCCTTATGTACGAGCCACACTTTTAAGGGTGCAGGTGAAAATTCACTGTACTTGGAGAGATTGTCTCTCTTTCAGCGAGGTGACGTCAAGGCTGACTCTGAAAGTTACCCGAGTGCAGAACAGATCTCGCATGTACACTCTCTGTTAGTCCCCGCTGGGTGTACAGAGGGAGAGCCATGCTCTGTATCTGGACCACCCTTCCCGGCACAGCCTAGCATCTACCTGGGGAGTGATCATTTCTACACAAATTTAGGAACAACAAAACTGTCTGTTCTTTTAGAGATACTTTTCTGAAGTTGATTTTTACTAAAGAGGATCTATATATTTCAATAATGAGTAAAGGGAATAAAAATAAAGTAATTCAGGGACAACCAGGTCAGAATAACTGGAAATTTTTTATTGTCTGAACCCACCCATCAAAGTCACTGTCTTTTAAATACAGTTATGAAATTGTTGCTTGTTTTGTATACAAACAATACTCACAAAAACTCTGAAGTACCTTTAAAATTACAAAAGTAACTTAGTATCTTATTGTCCCCTTTGGGTCCCTCCTTGGTGGGTCCCTCTGACTTTGGTGGACTTCACTCTGAGGCAGCACCTCACAGGGATGCTAGGCTTGACTTTAGGCCAGCCCCTCACAGGGATGCTAGGCTGACTTGAATTTATTTGACTCCCGCTGTTTGCTTCTAATCCTGGAGCTGCAGCTATGCACCAATAAGGCTGCCTCTGGTTTCAATTTTTAATCAATGAGTATTCTAGATTAACTTGTGAAACAATGCTCTTGGCCAGAACCTCTCTCTTCAAAACCCTGCCTAAAAACATCTTCAACACAGCTTCAGCACACGTCCACTTCCTTGTCATTTCTGTTCTCTTGCCCAATGAGGGTAACACACAGTCCATCCCATCCTGCTGTTGGGGGACGGGGATGATAGAAATTGCCATTACCCAAAAGGGAGAGTAGTGGGAGCCGCTCCACCCACAACAGTGCCTGCAGGAAGAACATTTTGTCTCAAGAAGTTCTTTCCAATCGCAGCATAAACATCCCACAGCTCTGCATAAGCATCCCTGGGATCCTGTAAACAAACGCATATGTGTATGCATACTTTCCCTTCCCATATTTGGAAATGTGTGTGCATTGCTAGTGATTGCCATATATAAACAGAACACATTACTCTTTTAGGAGAATCTATACCATAGAACATCCAGCATATCTAAGTGTGGAGCCTCCAAAATCCTTGTCTATTCCATTGGACAAAACAGCAAGGGTGACCTTCTTGATGCAAGGTAAGTGAGTCTCCAGAACTCTGAGTTGTCACAAGTCAACAATTTTCAGAGCATGCTCAGAGGAGGCTCAAGCTTTCCAAAGAGAGGTTACTTCAGGAAAACAAGACGGGGAGGTTGCTTCAATGAAGTTCTGACTTTCTGAATTCCTTCACATCCAGTGCAACGTTACTTGAGTTGTTATTACCTTAAAGGAGGAGGTAAAAGGCTTTCCCTGATGATAGATCAGCACTGGGCAGATGAACGAATGATTCTGCCAGCAACATTCTCAGTATCAGTGTCATGTGAGCTGTATTTCCATATCTATGCTTAGTTACTCCCAAGAGGGGCAGAGTCCCTGGAAGTTAGGATCTCATTTTCTCACTTAATAGTCGGAAGCTTTATTTTTTATAGTTCAGCAAGATGACATAGGAGTGAAGTAGTATATCTGAGAAGTTATCGCTGCAGGACGGTCCACTTGGGGCCTCCAAGTTTTACCCTTTAACTAAGTGTTCCCACCAATAAGCTTAGACTTCCTACTTTAACTTTCTGTAAAGGGAGATTATAGAAAAAAATCAAACTTCTTTTCTCTTATGTATCTGATAAGGTAGGTGTACATATAAGCCCAATAAGCACTTTCCTCCTGTTCCAAGAGAGGGGGATACTGGGGGAAGCAGTTTTACTAGGACAGTTTTATACAGACAGGTCATAGGTGCAGAAAGAACAAGGCAGAGAAGGAGAAGGAGCTAGAAGATTACAACAGATTGATGGAGTTAGTTTGAGGCCAAGCAGAGCAATTGAGTCAGAAAGCCAAGAGAAGCCAGTATGAATTCATCAGCTTGAAGAGGAGTTTGGGCCAGAATTGCTGAGTTGAACCAGACATCCAGAGTTCAGGAAGAACTGGAAAGGGAGAGTTTACTCATCACTAACTCTCTGAGACAATTACGTCTGACAGATAAAAGTTACATTTAAGTAATAGTATAAATAAAGACAGTGTCACGTGATCCAAGCATGGTAAGCATGTGAAAAAGACTTTCTAAACGTAAACTCTGTCTCTAACTGTGGCTAGTGTCATCATTTCAATGTGCATTCTGTCTTCCTCTCGGGGTGCTTGTTTAACCTAATGACCTCAAATGTTGAGAGTGGGACTAAGAGAGACAATAAGAGTACAAAGTCCAAAGGGTGGGGTTACAGCTCAGTGACAATTGTTTGTTTGCCTTGGTTAGACCTGGGGTTCATTTCTAGTACTGCAAAAAAAAAAAAAGAAAGAATAATAACAGCAAAATAATTAATAACTTTCCTCCCACTCAGTCACATTCTGAGAAATTCCCATTTTCTCAAAGGATTTCACACTTCCTACATCTTGATATAACATATGTTATGTTCTAGTGGAAGTTAATTAAGGTTTATGTTTAACTGTTGACACATCTCTATTTCAAAACAGAGATAGGAAAGGGACTTTCTCCCCCAGGCCTGGAATGACCAGTGCAAGAAGTTAGGCATTTCACTAAAATTATGTATGGTTAAGGGCTGAAGAGATGGCTCAGAAGTTAAGAGCACTTCTGCTTTTGCAGAGGACTTAAGTTCAGTACCCACCACCTACGTGGTGACTCACAACCACCTGTAACTCCAGTTCCAAGGGATCCAACACACTTTTCTGACCTCTTTCGGCAGCTGTACACATGCAGTATACATATAGGCAAATGAGATATATGCATTAAATAAAATATTTCAAGTATGTGCAATTAATTAAATTTGGCCCATAGAAATTCAGCTAAAAGAAAGAAAGGAGATTACATGCACCATCTATTGCCGTTAGCTTAGACAATCTGTTATCTCCTTCCAATCAAGGACAAGAATTCGTAGTGTGTTCCTTGTGCTTGGTACAGAGGACTCTTTGCCACTAAGTTGCCACAGACACCAAACAATGCTCTTGTGAAATCATAAAATGCTTAACACACAGTAATTACTGCTACCTGTGTGAGTGCCTCTTGTACAGAGTTGTGCATGGTATCCAGAGTTGTGCAACACTTGTATTTGGGGGCTTTAAATATGTTTATGGGTGCTCTGAATGGTTTAAGCTTACTGCGCCACATATGATTTTAATTTTCTTTATGGATAGCGAGGGCAATGAAATTCTGACTTTTGATATACTAATATTTCAAGGTTAGGAGAAACTCTTGGAGGCCAGTCAGTCCTCAAGTCTGCCCTCTTAAATCTCTGCTTATAAAATTCTCAGCCAGATATGCAAGTTTTAAAATATCACACTATAAAGAGTGTCTTATATTTCTGATTTGAATGAACCATTTCAGTTGGCTACTCATACCCAGGCAATCAGAGAAAACTTGTAAAATTGAGGCACACATCTTATTTACAAAATAATTCTTCCTTTCTTTGGGACAGAAGATGTAGAGTCTTCCAAAGGAAAATTCAATTTCCTTATTTATAAATGTCAAGGAATAGTCAGGTTTTTTTTTTATTGAAACTCACATTTAAGCACATTTCAAAGCAAGTGCTAAATTGGTCATTTCTCAGGAATTGCTACAGCAGATTTGCCTACAATAAAACAGGAAAAACATTTGAATTGCCTCTAGTTATTGTGAGCTAATCGTGCCTACTTGGTTTGTTTCATTTAAAGGACCACATCCCAGAACAGTTAGTAGTTGAAAGATTAGTGGTGAAGAAATGCTTCCTACAAGAAAGACACACTTAATAAAACAGAAGTGAGCCTGTCTCCTTCAAGGGATTCTGAGTGTAGAAAAGCCACAAATACCCACTTACTAAAGTTAGTCAGAGTCAAGTTTGATGAACAAATCTTCTGCCCTAACTTGTAGGTACAGTCAATTTCATCAGAACCACAAAAGCAACAACCTCTCCTTCTGGGTTATAATTTTTCAGCAACATGTTTATTTCTGTCATTAATGTACAAGGTTTCTTCTTAAATAAAAACTGTATTTGTCAATCAAATATTCTTGCCATTTTCTGGTCAAATAACTGCAGTAAGTGACACACTAGAACTTGAAACGTGTTGACAGTTTAAACCCAATGTAGTTAGGGATAATCTGTTGTAATAAAAAAATAATAATGAGAAGCCTTGAGATATGAAGAATACTGTGTGGTGGGCACAGCTAATCTCGAGATCACCTTCTTAGTAACTTCCCAGTTACAGGTCAGAGTTGCAGACCTCCATTTTCTTCTCTTCTGGAACAAACCCAGACAACATTCCCAGACCTTCCTTCTACTTAAGGTTGAGTCGTTGCAGTAAAGTCTGGCAGACAAAAGACTGTGGAAGTCACATGAGCAAGTTTAGGCTATCACATTCTTCCTCATTTCACAGACACTGAATGAACATAGAGGAGAACGAGGTTCTAGAAAATGGTAGAGCCATACGACAGAGCAGCCTATGCCCCAATGACCTCACAAAACCAAGGCAGTAAACAGCCGGGTGTGAGGGCTCGTGTCCATAACCACAACTCTCAAGAGGCTGAAACAGGGGGACAGAAGAGCTATCTTGCAACACCTTTCTCAACTCCCGACCAACTCCTGTCCTGCAAGACAGAAAAAGAAAACCTACTCTTTTATGTGCAGCAAGTAGGTGTGCCACTAGGGGGCAGGCTTTAAGCTTTTCAAAGACTTGCACTGTTGAGTCTCTGCCTCTGCATCCTGCTTACAGATCAAGTTTTAAGCTCTCAGCTACAGCTACACCTCCAGGCATGCTCTCCTCCATGATGGTTGTGTACTCTAACCCTCTGAAGCTGTAAGCCACAAAGAAATCGAGAGCTTTTGGTGCTGCTGCTAGGAATTTGGCATTTGTCACTGGGCTCTGACAAGGAAGTAGGCTCAGATAAGAATATTAGAAACAGTGAGCATAGGGCTTTGTTTACTATTTTACTTAATTACTACCCCGTGGGATTCTTCTGCTTACTAATTTGCTTAATTACTCTCTTGTGTGATCTCCTTGTTTACTACTTCATTTGATCACTCTGTCTTTGATCTAAGAACTGACCGTGGTTTTTGGATGCGCCTAGAATGATATAAAAGCAGACTGGGAAAAGTACAGCTGCTTCAGCCTCAGCACTGGCTGGGGCCATGTTATAGTTTTGTTTAATTGTTTTATTTTCAACACTCACTCTCTCTCTCGAGACCAGGTTGACTGACTGAGCTAGCTTGGTCAAGATAGATAGATAGATAAATAGATAAATAAATAGATAGATAGATAGAGGATGGATAGACAGACTAGACCATGGTGTCACTTTGTAGCAATGAGAAGGTAACTAAAACTAAAAATACTCTTCACCTGGAGTGAATAAATTCATTCAAAACCACTACTAATACTTTCTCCAAATGAGACCACATAAATTCTAGAGGTTTTGCGTCTTCTTTCATGATATTTATAATGGTGATGACTGGAAAGTCTCTGAGTTAAAAGTATGGATTGATAGAAAGATACGATGCATACAGTGCTAGAGCTATGCATAGAAGAGAACAATCTTACCTAGACTAAGACCTCCCTAAAAGCCCCATAATGTTGGCTATAATTGAAGCAGGGGTCAATGGGATTAGATCCCATAAAGATTGGAGCCGTGCACAGGGCTAAACAAACTTAAGGGAGTGCAGTGTTGCGTGTGACAATTTGAGAGCCTCATCCCTCAGAGCATTTACAGAATACTGAAATTACAACACATCAGGGGTCAAAACCCAGGTTCCATCAGACTGCTACTTCACAGAAATAGCCATTTGGTCCCACTTAAATGAATAGGCTCTCTTTAGAAAGAAAAATATCTTCACCCATAAGAGCGGATCCCAAGACCAGTCATTGATTCCCTGCTAAATGTAACACATTTGGCCAATTCATTGAAAGGCAGAGCAGCTCAACATCTTTCCTCCTCAGGTTTGGAAGAAACGTCTTTACGGTCTGGCTATAAGGCAATTAGCACTTTTTGTAGTTGTTGAGAATGCTGAAAGTATAGGTTTTGTACCTTAAAATCCAGGTTTATTGTCTGTCGAATTGCTCTATCTAGTGATACTGAAGACGCGGTATGCCACGTCTATCGAAGCTTCATTTATGGGACATTTATGTGTACTGACTAGTGTGAGTACATACTCAGCTGCTGTAACACAATGGAAAATTTCTTATTTGGGTGGGAGACATTAGCTTTCATGTCTGACAACATTCGCTTTGGACTAAAGGAAGCCTATTTTCCCCTTTCCATCCAGTGTCTAAGGACAATGGTTTAGAGAAAGGACCTTGAAAGAACTCTGAGATAGGAAATTTCTGCACATCAGTTACATACATTGAAAGTGGGTGCTTAATAGTTTTTAAAACTCCCTGTGCCAAGAGCAGCCAGAAGTGGTCAAGAGAGCAAATAAGGGAATGGTATACACCCTGACACGGGCGCATTTCTAGGCAATCTACTGGATCTGGGCAAGACTAAACAGACAAACAAAGAAAGAAAGACAAAAGGAAGAAAGAAACAACCGTGCAGGCCACAGCCTCATTAGATGAATGCAGAACCTTTCATAAAACTTTAGGTTTTATGGAAATTAGCAAAGAAGACAATAACACCCCAGGAGACAATCCCAAGCATTGGAGACCATCTCCAAGCCACCCACAGTGTTTCTTATCTAAATCTCTGTTTTCACTTAAAATAGAAAAAGCCCAGCTTTCTCTGACTATATAATAAGGCTTAAGTAATATTGTGAATAATGAAAAAGTTTACAGTTCTGAAAAAAATGAAACAGTGTTAAGGGCTTCCTAATCTGAATTAAAAATGTACTCAGACATCTCAGATGAATCTTGCCTACCCTGGGAGCTAAGCCTCCAAAGAAGTCACATTGAAGAAGACAGTGAAGGAGCTGTTCGTTAAGTGCCTTCTTCTTCTAACAGTAGGTAATACGAAAAGAAAAAGGAAAAGAAATATATGATCAGATTGTAAACCAGGGCTAATTTCCACTGAACCACAAATGAAATAATAAATAAATAAATAAATAAATAAATAAATAAATAAATAAACATATACATGCATGCATGCATACATACATACATATACCCATACACACATACACATACAAATCTTGAACACGGTAGATTCTAGAAATCCCCAGGGTTTGTTGCCTCACTGCTGGGACTAAATGTGAAGTAAAGATCCTGTGAGATTGAGAATGGCAGAGAGGGCACAGGAGGTGAAACCAAAATCTGGCTTATTGCTCAGAAAAGAAGGCAAACCCATATTGTCTGCGTTATAAAGACAGCTTGAAACAGAGCATGTAGGCAAAAGTTTTGTCAGCTCATGGCCAAGAGTTGAATCAGGGCATTCATTGGCTTAGTGGATACAGCATGAGATCATCAAGTCACTGAAAATCAAAACGCTTGGGTATAGAGGAGAATAGACTTTAGAGTCTCAAAGGTTAAAAAGAAACAGTATCAAATAAACTAGAATAAAACCCGGAGGTAGGCCTGGTGATACAGGTCAGTGGTACTGTTCTTGGCTAGCATGCGTGCAGTCTGAGACTGATCTTTAGTACTTCAAAAACAGCCGATAAATAAAGAAATAGAGACAAACAAAGAGGAAAAATAAAAGAAAATACAAAGAATTTCAGACAGAAGGAAAAAAGAGGAAAAAAATTAAAATCAAAATCAATAAAATCAATTCAAAATAAATCATGAAGTGAAAATTATAAAGAACATTATTACAGAAATTAGTACAGAAAAGGAAGGTAAAAATAAATACCCTCAGGGAAAGCCAATTTCCTGAAAGTTTGAGGCAAACTTCAAAGTTATCAGGCTGACCACCCATGACATAAATGAAAAAAGTAGCAATTAAAAATAAATAATCTCTCCTTATAAGACAAATCAAAGAGATATGAAAATGAACCAATCAGAACGTAGGAAATGAGACCTATCTTATGGGAAAGGATATCAGGGTGTAACAGATGCCAGGAAGTAAAAAATAAAAAAAAACTAAGGACTTCATTCACAAGGACGAGAATAGGGACAGAGAAAGGGTTTCTTGTTTGTCTCTGTATTTGTTCATTCTGGGCTTTGTTTGGTTTCAGTTTATTTATTTTTTCTTTTTTGTGCTCATAAGCAAAACACCATTATGAAACATGAAGAACTGACTGACACAATCCACTTTATATCTGGTTTGTGCATAGAAAATGGAAAAAAAGAATGGATTAAAAAATATACATAGAGAGAGAGAGAGAGAGAGAGAGAGAGAGAGAGAGATTGAGAAATAATATTGAAATTCTCCCCAAATGAAGCAATGAATGCTTAGACCTGGGTACTATTATGATTACTTCTTTGGACAAATGAAGATAAACCTAGAAAGGAGTTGTTTTAGTGAAATTATAAATCATTAAAGATGTAAAGGGGAGGTGAAATCTTAAAGCTGTAAAAATATCTTTGTCCTCCAGATGTAATTGTTGCTTTTATTCCCCCAGATGAAGTGAAACAATGAGAGCCATTCCCAAGCTGTGCAAATACATGGTGGGCTGAGCCCAGAGTGGTGCTTTCTCTGTTCTAGCTATCTCTAGGCCTCTGTGCAATCTATTCACCCATGCTGATTGATTCAAACTGGCTTCTCTCATCTTCTGACTCAATTGCTCTGCTTGGCCTCAAACTAACTGGTGATATGCTCTAATCCTCTGGCTCCTTCTCATTCCGTATTCCCCTGTGCCTAGCTTGTTCTCTCTCTGCAACCTGTCTCTGTCAAACTGTCCTAGTAAAAACTGCCTCTCCCCACCCCTCTCCTACCCCCACACCTGTGCTGTTCCTAAATAGCCTCTCGTTCCTGTGTGTTCTTGTGTGACTGTGGCATACCAGGTCTCTGACTTGTTCTGTCCAATTTTTCTCTGATTTGTCACTTTGTCTCCCATTCAATTAGCTATTACTTTCAAGCAGGGTTGCTTTTTACTAGACCCTAACCTTAACTACATTGTTTGGGATAAAAGGTGTGTACTGAGGGGATGTCTATATTTCAGTCAGATCATACTGTAATCCATGGCGCATCTGCATTTCAGCCAGATCACATAGATCTAGAAGGCCTTTGGATGTGATCTCTTGCCAAACCAGTGATGTTGTTGGATCGAGATCTCTGTATGCAAAGCTAATAGAACAAGGAGAAAGGGATTACACAGCAGCGTCTCTGACACTACCTTCTCATTGTCAGACAATGAGCGAGACGCAGAAGTTCTCAGGAGAGGCGACAATCAATAGCAGTTGTTACCCAGTTAAACTATTCCCTTGGAGACAGAGAAAATAGAATTCTAAGGCACTTTTTTGCTAAGAGGACTGTTAAAGAAGACACTTCAAGAAAATAATAAACGTGGACTGGAGGAAGTTGTGGAATTAAGAACACGGGTGGGAAATGGATTGATGAACTGAATCAATGAATGTAAACAGTGATTCCCAGGAAGTGGAATGCACACATGACATGTTCAAAATAAAACAAATCAGAACCTACTTAAACAATAATGACTGTTTATTTGGCTAATTAAGCCATGTTGACAGTGGTACGCTTGAGTTACGTCAAAGACCTCAGCTTTAATTTAGGACCTTTGCAAACCAGTTATCAAAAGCAGCCATTATTCTAAAACTGGAGTGTATGAACCTGTAATCAACTAAAAGCAACTTCAAAAGGAAAGTAACAGGTACTCAAAGTCTAAGACTTTCCGATTATATTGGTACGTTGAACTATTTCCGAAGTCCAGTTCTTCAAGTCAATCTACATCACTTGCATTACTTAAAGTAACATGCTATTGGGTTCCCTAACCTATGGTCACATTTGATGCTGAGACCTAACCACAGTGAAGAAAATATACAACCGAAAAAAGTAATAATATTTACTGCAAATCCAGTTGTCCTTTCCTCTTCCAGAGAGCTGGTAGCTCTCATTCACCCACACACCACTAGCTAGGGTTTTTGTTTTTGTTCTTTGCTTGTTTACATGCTTGTTTTGTTGGTGGTCGCTTTTTTTTCTGTTTTTAAGAGAAACCTAGAAATACCAAATAATTTGAAGCTTCCAAAATTAAGTTCACAAGCCAGGAGCAATAAAAAGAGAAAGAAGAGAGAGAAAGAGAAAGAGTTTGGGGGAAAAGGAAGAAAATACAAAAGGCAACTGTAGAATAGATAACAAAACCATGATCAATCTACAATGGGAGCCAGGACTGGAAACAGAAATCTAAACTAAGACTATAGCAGCATGCATAACTATTACAGTGTTAACAAAAACAAAAGTGGAAATAAGAGACTATCAGAATAGAATAAAAAGAAAAAAATCTACGTTCCTTTCTAGATAATTCCAAACTCAAATCACATAAAATGTCAAAAATAAAAGGAAATAAAATATTATCAAAAAATAAAAAAAAATTCTGCGACCATAAGCATACATCTAAGCATGTCCATATTTGATCAAGCTGATTGTTATGTTGCTTTATTGCTCTCTAGAAAATTGTATATGGTAGTAATATTTCCTAATAAAAGTGTTTTTCAAAACAAAGTACATTTGATTCAGTGAACCAGGTGTGTTCAATAAATTCTAAGCAATGTTACTGACTCTGGCACCTCCAGAGCCTTCAGGTAGCTCATGTAGAAAAGGAAACACAGGATTTTCACAGGTCCATGAATCAATGGCAGCAGGGTCATTGTCGCATATTTTAAAAAATACTTCTTGAAAGGGACCTTGCTTGTGTGAATAATGATGATCCTAGAAGACATGGCTGACCAAACTGAAAGTCATGTGCCAGGTCAGGTAGAACCCTACATAAAGTATTGATCAGGAATAGTCCCTAAGGTAGGTCTAAGGCAGCCTTGGCCACTATCATTACTCTTAACAAGATACGGCCCGGTTACTGAAGGTACTATATACACTGTTGCTGTGGGAAAGAGAGAAATTTACTTGGATTTGAACCAGAAGCTCTTCCATGCTGGCTAGTTTCCATAGATCTGGTGCTTATGCAATGAGGCCAAAAAGAGGGCCACTAACAGAAGAGCCATCATTTCAAAAGAAAATGAGTTTGTGGTTTGACATTGTCTTGAAAACAAACACTAATGAACTTTGCTCAGTTTTTCTTTCTTGAGAAACTATGTGTAAGAAACAGAGCAAGCCAAATAATGGATAACAATGGAGTTTAACAGGAAAATGGGAAATCATGACTGGAAGTAAAAAATGCTTCAAGAGCGATGAGCATTTACAGAACAAGTTCTTTGCCAAGAGTTGAAATTAGGGTGGAGGGACAAGAGAGCCCCTAAACCTCCCTTGATTGTCTGTGTATGGACATTTGCAGGAGGACAGAGTCACTACCGTCTGGATCATTTCACAAGTTTGTGATTCTACATAGATTAATTCCTTTGATCAAAGAAAATGTGTACAAAGAGTTAAGGTACTTAAAAAGAGCCTCCCCTAAATCTTATGGCATTTTAGGGGCAAGTCACAAACAATGATGCTGTCATGACCACCTGTGGCTCATCCACAGATCAGGTCAGCCCTCTTCCAGCAGCAGTCAGTGGGTGAACATGCAGGAAGAGGAATCCACAGGAAAGGACCCGAGACTCAGATGTGGTATGAGTGAAAGTGAGAATCCTTAAGATGAACCTTTAAGCAGGTTCTACGTAAACAACTAGGAAAACTAAAGACAGTGAACCATCAGACTGTTGAAGCAGGGTGGAAACTGGATTCACATCGTACTCCAGACTGGGAAGTGTCATTGGCCAGGTTACCTGGCCTTTCTTCAACACCAATATGAGAGGGGCATGGCAGGCTGCCTCTAATAAAGTAAGATACTTTCTTACTCTATGATCATAAGTCCACCAGAATGGCTGATTGTTCCTCCAAAGTAGAAGATAAACCAGGGTTACCTTAGGTGTGATTCTGAACTAAATTCAACACTGGACAGAGACAGAAAAATTCTACAGAAGAAAGAATAGTGGAGAATAAACTCTGGTGATTTAATAATCCATACACTAATCCCACAAAGAACTAACAAAGTACACCATATTCCCTAAAGTACAGAACTCAGTTTGACTAAGCAGAGAAAGGTCATTGAATTGACCAAAAGTAAGTGCTGTGATTCACCACTCAAGATGTTCTCATTATTTTTGAAAGTTTAATACCAACAAATTACATCAGTCCACACAGGTTGAAAAGTCCCTGGCCATCATCCCAAAGCACCCTTTGTCCCAGAGTGTAAACTAAAAGCAAGGCATAAGCACATGCAGAGTGTGTCACTAGACCCTGCGTGTCACCACACTGATCTTCAGCAGATGCCAGATATTAGCATTTTCTATGTCTGAAACTCTCAGTTTAAGCCTGTGGTCGTTCAACCGTAGGTCGTTCAAGGCACTGCCGTAAAACACCATAGCAACTTCACAGCTGCCGTGAGTGCTTGAGTACTTCAGGGTCCTGCAGCCTACATTGCTCAAGCATCCAAAGATGGCTCAAACTAAGAAAGCCCGTTCTAGATCCAACCTCCACTCTTGCTATAATCCTGTCCATGATGTGATGGCTTTATCTCAGGGAAGAAGGTTTTCCCAGTTGCATTCATTTCTCTGAGCATGGTAACTACAGACAATTTCAAAAAGACCAATATTGCATATATTCTCTTATTTGATATATATAAGGACAGAGATACCAGTGTTGAACCTCTTCTGTGTTCTTTCATATCCCAGGGACAGTAAACTCTCAGGGTATTCTTGGTATTCTAGAAGATGCCTGGGAGTCTCTTTCCTGACTCAATGTAGGAGGATGCTTCCCCATAATAGTATTTTCCTGCTGATAGCAAATCAAGGCCCAAACGGTGTCTTACTGCAGAATGAATACACCATCAGCCCAGCCAGGCAGCCAGGAGTAGTGGCTCACAGCCATGCATCTCTTGAAATGGAAAAATCCCTACTCCAGCCTTTCTCTTTCAACTGCAAAATGTCCTTGTTCCTTTGTTTTATAAGGCATACATCTGATATATACATTACACAGATTGTATAGGCATTGTGTACAAATCTGAAATATTCATATATTTGTATTGAAATATAATTTATCATAATCAATAATCCCTTCAAAATGGTCCACTGTGATGATGTTTGTGGAACAAAATTTGTGGGACCCACTACCTCCTCAGCATAGTAGGCCTTCATGCTTCTGTTTAGATTTCCACTCACCTTTCTCGGAAGTAACCATTTCATTTTTTGACAAACAGGAGAGTCAGGATTATTAGTAAAACTGAAGTGATTACAAAACAATCCCTGTGAAACAAATGGCACCCGGCTTGGTTTTATGTGAACAAAATACTCTTTAGAAGTACAGTGCCCTTCACTTTTCCAGGCACTATTAAGCAAATTCCCCCGTTCAGTGTTCTGATCAGCATCCTGGAAGGGCAAATTCATCTCCGATCTGTAATGATTTGCTCCCACCGAATAGTTTAATTACTCCTGCTCGCCAAAGGTTCAGGTCCACTGTAATTAGAATACCATAAACTTCAACTGGGTATGACAAGGACAGCCATTTGTGTCTTTACTCTGACCTATTTTTCCAAGTTCCCCCAAGAAAGTTTATAAAACTCTGAGAGCCACAAATTCAGACAGGATCTCATGAACCAAGAATCCTCCTGGGCTGAGGAAGGCAGAGAGTCAACTGTTGATAGGAAGCTCAGTGTCTGAAGCCTTGAAGGAGGTGATACTTTTGGGTAAATTATAACCCAAGCAAAAATGAGAGTTAGGATAAGAATAAAATTTTAAGTTTTATCTGAAAGAGAGAGAGAGAGAGAGAGAGAGAGAGAGAGAGAGAGAGAGACAAAGAAATAGAGACAGACAGGCAGAGAGAGAGACAAAGTTATGGTCATAAGTCATGAAACAATAAAGGAAACTGTGGTAAAGAGATAACTAGAGGGTGGATAGGATGGAAGAAATGAGACGAAGGTGGCGAGAGAATCACATGCCACGAAAGAAGCAGAGAGGGCACCAGTGAGAGAGCAACAGAGAAAGAAGGATCAGCAAGAGACCTGTACATGGAAATATTGCAGCCAATCTTATTATTTTGTATGAAAGTTTTGAAAATTAATTAACAAAAATTTTAAAAATAACAACCACCAACAGGGTGGATCAGCGAGATCCCATTCTCCATTGTGCCATTGGCCATGAGTCAAGTCCTGGAACCCAGGTGGCAAAAGGAACCAACTTTGTGATTCATCCTCCAACTGCCACGTGCACGATGTGGCACGCCTGTGCCTCGTCCCACAAGCTAAAACAATAATGTCGTTTTAAAGGAAAAAAATAAATAGAACTAGGGATAGGTCAGTGAGACAAACACTGGTTTGGTGTGCACAAATCTGTGAGTTCAATCCCTAGCATCAAGGAGAAAAAGGTAAAATGAACAGCCAAATGTCTGCTTTTAGAGCTGATAGGAATGTCACCTCAGCCTTCTCCTGGCTAAGATTGATTAAGACTGAGGAAGAGTTACAATCAAAAGCCCACAGCAGGTGGAGGCAAAGCCAAGGAGAGCCTCTTGTGCCTTAGTTTACCCTTACTCCCCACTATTATTTAAAAGGGGCTATGGAGAGGGTGTTTTTTTTTTTTATTTTTTTGTTTTGCAATTTTTTTCTCGAAATTCATTGAATACAAATGATTAAATGAAAACAGTCAAATTCACTCAAAACCAACTTACTAGACATCGTCTGTATATGAAATTGTCAGAAAGACACTAATAGAGGGTCCTCAAGTCAATGGATGTCTGTCCATTGCACCCAAGAAACATCCAGTGCAACAAGACGCTGGCTCTAACAATAATGTGTTCTTGTACTGAAGAGAGGTATTTAGACTTTTCCCTACAATCTCCATTTTAGCAAAATTTTAAATATAAATTGATTCTTTTTGCAAGCTGACAGCTTTCAGCAGAGTGCAATTTCTTGTGATGCGTGCCATGATTTTCAGACAGACCCTGAGCTGGAACTACACATTTGTCTTTTCCCCTGCAACTTTGGAAGTCAATTTACAGGAGCCACACCTGACTGAATTCCTAATGGCCTATTTTAACTATTGTGAATTTGCCTTAAGTAGTGTGATTAACCTCTCCTGAAAAAAGATCCTGAGATAAATATAGAGCAGTAACTTTAAGGAGAAGTCCCTCGAGATGGCAAAGTTCTCCCAAGAGTCAAGTGTGGGAGGATCAGGAGAGACGATACATAGAAGTCACCTAGAGAAGACACAGACATGGATCTGACACTTGAATTGGTGCTGAATAACCCAAGACGATCAATGGCACCCTGCAATGAGGGTTTCTTAGTGGAGATGGGAAGGGAAGAGCTTCCCTGGATGTTTATAGACAGTGTGTTGGAAAGGAGACATGATACCATCAGAATTTAAAGAAAACAGAGTCATGAGCATTGTCAGTCCCATCATTAATTTTCTTCAAGTGTACCAGGAACAGAAACACACCACACAATGCTAGAACTCTTATGTGTCCTCTGCTTCTACCAAGTCAAAGAGTAAGAGGGTCTTTAAGTACTTTGATGTGTACTCTGGCCCTTTACAACAGAGTATTAGATATTGAAGTTTGAGAACTCAAAAATCAAGAGCACACAATATGAGCAGTGCTCTAGAAATTTAACAGACTAAGGAGGTTCAGGGCAGAGTTAAGCCTTCAACTGACCTGTAGAGACATACTTGTGCCCATTGGGGCTTAAAGTTCAACATGTCTTCAAGCTGTGTGTGGCCTTAAGATACGTGGCATGAGATTGCCACTTCTCAGAGCCAGATTGCCTACAGTCGATCAGCACAGTCAGCTTCATACATGAGGCCACAACTGATATCATTGTGACACCTCATATTCTGTACAACCATGTTGTGTAGCTGTTTGTCCTTCTGGGTAGATTCCCTGTGTCATGACCACTTCTGGAAGTGCTGGTGCAAACTTGCTCATGCAAAATAGAAGACAAGAGTCAGATGTTCAGTTTTATAGTAAACACTGATCAGGCCTCTGGTTCGGTGAGCATGATTTATTTGCTAAGGAAGCTAGAGGCTTAATACATGACCCTTAATGACATGGAAGATGTTGAGATTCAAAATGTAACATTTGAAAGACACAGAAAACTAAAATTTCGAAAGAATATTGGTTCCTTTAAAGATAGAAGCACAAACCAAATCCAAATGTGAATGTGGTTGTACATGGTTCACCTCTATAATCCTAGTTAGCACATAGGAGACTGAGACAGGAGGTTCAAGGGTTCATGTCCAGCCTGGGCTAAAAAAGAAAACCAAAAAGATAGTGCCACGGACTTCTAAACCTTTTTGACAAAAGATAAACACAGTCGCAAATGAATATATATGCATACACCACCCTGATCTAATAAAGTAGAAAACATGCAAAAGAGCCATCTTGCATTACTCTGGGAATGCTGTTCACATCATGGTCTAAATTTATGGTACTCCTGAAGTAGTGTCAGCCTCAACATGAACAGACTTTATATAGCAGTTTTGCAGGGATGGAAAAACACTGTGAATTAGAAGCCACAATTGGGCCCGTACCTTTTCCCAACCACATCTAATGTCCATTAAACTTCTTTCTCACTTTCTATCCCTGGGCAAACAGAATGTAAGACATAAGCATCTTTTTCTACATCACCTTCCATCACATTGCCCAAGTCACTTTATAAGGATGCCCAGCACTATTGGAGTGTTATGCACCAGGTTCTTGACTAAATACTTCACTTTTATTAGTGTGTTTAATTGTCCAAACACACTCATAAGGTAATTGCTACTAATAGTCCTAGTTGACAGAGAGGAGATTTGCCTAGGGTTATAGAGCTGGGGAGCAGAGTCTAAACTTGAAACCAAGTCAGCCTGGTGTGAAGTGGCCCTTTCATTTGTCCTGCATTGCTGACCACCTCAGCCCTACCTCAGCACTTTGACTATTAGGAAATACTAGCTGGGTGTGTAAGCACCATGGACTGTTCTGAATGGAGACAGAAGTCCAGGTCCCTCCAGATCTTTTATCAGATTTAGAAAACAGAGAAGCATGTGGTGAGCAAATAACTAGAGGAGGAAAAATATCATTTTGAACAGTGGACAGTGGCATATTGTATGAACAGAGTAGAACAGGAAGCTTGCTTAAGAATGGTAGTCAGCCAGAAGTGGTCAAAAACTAAGAGGAAGGGCCAGGCGTTGCACACATCTGGGCCAAAATCAAAATCCCCAAACTCTGCCATGAGGACAAAACAACTCTGGCATGTGTGAGCAAAAGCAAGCCGTGCAAAGAGAGGATATGGCAATAGAAAATGGGAAACTACATGAGATGAGTGAAGAGACACGGTGTATGTGGGCTTGTTAGCCAATAGAAAGAAAATGCCCTGAGAAGCATCTATAGGATTCCTCTATATGGTGGGAAGTCACCAGAAGGTTTTTGAGCGAGAGTTTTTATATGGTACGACTTATTAAATACAGAAGAAAACTGGATATTTCCTGTAATTTAAGAACTTGGGAAAGACATTTTTCCACAAGTTCAAGGCTAACCTGGCCAGCATAGCAAGTTCTAAATTAACCTGAGGGATGGGGTAAGATCCTATCTCAAAACAAAACCAAAGTTGTTTGTTTCCAGTGCTGCACGACAAGAGTGGTAAAGAGTCCAAGTAGGGCAGAACCCATAGAAATAAGATCCTGGAGATTCAACTAAAGATACAAAAGCAAGGTCCTGAACAGATTCAGGGGAAGTGGTTCAATGTGCAGGAGTGCCTACCGTGTAAACACAGGAATCCCAGTTCTAACCCGCAGAACCCTTGTAAAAAGGAAGAAAGTTGGACATAGTTGTGCCTGTTACAGCCCCAGAGCTAGGAGGGATAGAGGAAGGAGTGTTAGGAGGACTTGTGGGACACCAGCCTAATTCTAGGATCTATGAGAGATCCTGTCACAAGGGAACAAGGCAGAGAGCCTTAGATAGAGACCATGCCTCCTGTTAAGTCAGGAAAGCTTTAGGAAGCCTCGAGTTTGGATCATGTTTCATGAGATGCCTTTCAAACCCTCCCTGGAGCTCCTAAATATATCTGAAGTTCAAAGGGAGTAAATAAAAGCTATCAATTAAATTCATAGCTATCACTGTAGAAACTAAAATACATAGAAGCAGATTTAAAATGAAGGGCGATCCAGTGCTTCCAAAGACATGAGACTAAAAGAAAATGCTGTGGGCAAGGCTCAAAGAAGGTTCCAGAAGACACCGGATAGGAATCAATGGGGAGGCAGTGGAGAAACTAGAAGAAGTATCTTCATAGTCCATTTGTTTATCTTAAAATAGAAGGAGAATGACCAGCCTTTACCACAGGGGCACCACAAGTGTCAAAAGAAATGGTTGCTGGGAGAGAGGACCGATCACTTGATGGCTGCAAATGAAGAGACTTCGAATATGTTCATCTCTGCTGTGGACTAAATGAATAAGTCTGAGCAAAGTGGCTTTTCTTCTCACAGTCTATGCATCTGTAAAAGGAGGCCAGCTTCGTCACATCTTTTTCTACTAATCAAATAAGATAATACATGCTAAACACTTAGGCTGAGTGGTTTATGCTAAGTGCTTAAAACACTGGCTGGGAGATACTTTGCTTACATTGTGGTCTAGTGGAAAAACTTGACTTTGTCCTCAAACAGGTTTAAAACCCCCAATCACATTTGTATTGGTAGCATAACATTTAGAGAGTTATTGAATCTGTCTGAGTCTACAACTGTAAAATAGGGGAACTAACCATTACCACTTGGTGGCAGAGAGAAGATCACAATGACAAGCTACTATGTCCCCAATGAGCAGAACTCACATAATCATTCACGGTGTTTTCTGCGTTGAAGAGCATTATTATTGTCCAGACAATTACTAGAATGTGATGCCCTTTGAAGCTAGCTTCCAAAGGGCAGCATTTGGACCCTGTGACCACAGCCCTTCTTTGCACATGCTCCCTCTCAACTCACGTTTATCAATATGAAAAACACTTTTCCCGGAATTCTACCTTTTCTGCATCTACACCATAAGTCTATTATAATTGCCTAGTATTTTTAAATAATTTCACTATTATTTACTTATTCACTTTACACGCCACTCCACTCACTGTCCCCTTCCCAATCACCCACTCCAACAATCCTTCCCCTAACACCCTTCCCCTTCTCCTCTGAGTGGGTGGACCCTCTGGATATCCCCCCCCCACCCTGGCATATCAATTCTCTGGGAGACTAGGCACTTCCTCTCCCTCTGAAGCCAGACAAGGCAGCCCAGCTAGATGAACATATCCCATATACAGGCAACAGCTTTTGGGATAGCCTCGCTCCAGTTGTTTGAGACGCACATGGAGACCAAGCTGTACATCTCCTACATATGTGTGGGGAGCCCGAGGTCCAGCCCATGTTGGTTGGTGGTTCAGTCTCTGGGAGCCCCAAGGGTCCAGGTTAGTTGATTCTGTTGGTCTTCCTGTTGAGTTCCTATTTGCTTAGAGGTCAGCATCCTTCTTCCTGTTCTTCCATAAGAGTCTCCAAGCTCCATCCACTGTTTGGCTGTGGATGTCTACATCTGTCTGAGTCAGCTGCTGGGTGGGGACTTTCGGAGGACAGCCATGCTAGACTCCTGTGTGCAAGCATAACAAAGGATCATTAATAGTGTCAGGTATTTGTGATCTTTTACAACATTTTCATACCCAAAATGGCTCCATTGGGAGACAAAATCAAAACCAACAATAACAGCAAATACACTGACTTCTCCAGCATGGCTTCCTTTGAATTTCATTTAATTTTTTTTGTTTGATTTTTAAAGGTTCTGAGCAGCCAGATAGGAAAAATGCAATGAGACATGAATTTCCATATTTTTGTTCAAGAAGCTATCTATGCTTTCCTACATGTCATCCAACTTATATTTTAGGGTTAAGAAAAAAAAAAAAAAAAAAAAAAAACAAAGTATTAAAGAATCACGAAGCAGTCGGGAACATGAATTAAACACCCACATTCCAAATGGAAAAAGAAATGAGATTGGATCATATGCAAAGTTCTTTACCTTGGGGCTGGAGAGAGAGCTCATGTGTTAGCTTAGTTCCCAGCACTCACTCATATCCACCTGTCGCTCCAGATCCAGGGGTGCAGTGCCCTCTTCTGGCCTCCATTGGCACCTGCACAGGTGTACACATACACATAAATAAAAATAAAATAATAACTTAAAAAAGTTAGCTGCCTATAAGACTGATCTAAGATAAAGAAAGAAATGGTTAGTATATATAAATATTGTAATTACCTTCAGCAAATGTTCTTTTGATATCCTTGCAAAACTATGTTTATATTATTCTATTATATATAATATATAATCTATTTTATATTATTCTATTATACTATTATTCTTCTACGATTAGCTGTTTTCCACTCTAACAGCATTTAGCAAAGTGTGAATAACATTTCTAGCCATGGAGACTGTATTTTATATTTGCATTTTCTAGGTCTTATTACTTTATGGATACTATTCAAATAGTTTTCTTTAGCCAAGTTTGGTGTGTTTACTTTGAATCACAGGCCTCTGCTTGAAAGGAAATGCTATTAAAATGACTCTCACACACAAGGAATTAAACAGAACAGAGATGGAGGTGGCACATTGTGTACATATACCCTAAGCATGAAGGGAAGCAAAGGGAAGAAATGTAAAGCTTCTGAAGGAGACAAACTAGAGATTCAGAGCTGGAATTTAAGCAAGAACTCAGAAACAAACTTTCTGTGAATTAACTGAGGTCACATTTATGCTCTGACCGGAGCCGAGATCCATCTGGTAGGCTCAATGAATGGTTCCCCAGAACATCCTTTTCACTCCCAAAGACTTTACAGCCTAGCTTAGAAAGGTCATGCTCTTTCCATCTCTCTCTCCCTCTTTGTTTCTCTCCTTCATCCTTTTTCACATACACAGACATACATATACAAAATACTTTTTAAAAATCATAACAGGAGTCATATCAATCATACAGAAAAATAACATAAGGTCGGATCTATCTACCTACTCTAGAATTTATGGAATGACACATGTATAGAAAACTGGCTGTATACATCCCTGAGTGTAAAATTCCTCACTTGTTTTAACTTATTTCTACAAACTTAACTTGGAGTTTTGAGGGACAGGGACAGCTGAAACTGTGACTGGATGAAACACCCAGAAGACCTGAGGCTGTCATTCTGCCCACTCAAGGCTTCCTCCTTTTTTTCCTGATGTGATGCACAAGGAGTCAGCCAAACCCCCAGAGGGCTCCACTGCTGCAGCCAGTGGAATGGACACTGTGAGTATGAGTGGAGTTGTCCACTGTATGAGTGGAATTGTCCACTGTGAGTATGCTGCAGGAAATGCTTGAGTCTCTTTAGATTTGCCAGTATGTAGCCTGAAAATCCAAGAAGAAGGTGTGCATTTGAATATCCCACTCTCCTAGGCCAAAGACTTGCATCTTAGAATCACCTGTTAGATGAGGCATGGTTGTATTCTGAAGCCTCATGAAGGTGGGTGGGGCACCAATGTCTGACGTAACTCGGGAGGCTGAGAAGCCTGTCATGAGGCTGTGATGGACAGTTGGGGACGCCAGAGCTGGCTGGTCATGGAAAGCCGGGTGAGCTTGCAAAGTTATTGGATCAGGCCTGCCACACGCTGGGTCTTTAATGGGCAAGCAAGAGAGTCTTTATTATCAGATGCAGAACTGCGGATGGCTGTAGGAGCCAAGTTCTCCAGCAAGACACACAGAACCCCACAGGCTCTACCGGAAGACACTGATTATCCAAAACATGCCCCTCTGCTAACCTGGACCCTTGGCACACACTGAAGCACTGGCTTCTTCCAACTCTTCCAACTGCATCGGTGGGAGTGCATGGATCGTCACATCAAGCACTAGAAGGTATTGAAATAATGGCTCTCAGAACTTAGCACCTCTCAATACTTTCACTTTTCTATAATGTATCTTTATATGTACTGACGCTATTGATGAAACTGGGGTGACGTTTGCCTGCCTACTTCCATCAGCAAAATAATTCAGGTGATTCTCTATTTGGGGAGCTACTCTAAAGCTCCAGACCTTTATAGCTTCAAGGCAACAAATGGGAACTGATGATACCAAGGGACATCCTTCGTGCTCCTGGACGATCTGCCTCATATGCTGCAAAAAAAAGGCATCTCTCTTCTTTGGATTTTGAACTATCTCACCTCGGCAAGAATTCATTTGTAGTTAAGAAAACTCTCCACTGCGTGCACATATCAGGCTACGTTTGTCCACATTTAAACTGTGTTTGGGAGCAACCCAGTTTTATTGAAGTTAGTGTAATTTTTAGGAAAATCAGAGTCGAGTCTGAGTGCCCCCAGGGATAAACTTTAAGCAAACGTTTCTTTCTCTGATTAGAAATTTGCAAGAGACTCACACTGCCATGCAGAAACTTCTGATGGTTTCTTTTGATTTGGCTTTAACCAAAAAGAAAAAAAAATCTCCTTGAGCAACTCAAAGAAACACTTGGGATGCAAATGTATTCTGTCAGAGGCCAACAGAAGATTTCCCTAACTCCTTGAGAACGGCTGTGTTCCTCCTGTTATCACTGTGATAAACCACAGCCAATAAACTGGTAAGGCACACATATGAAGGGCCAGGTAGAAGATGCTGAGAGTGTCACCTAACCATGGGGATCATTCTCTTTATAGCTTACTCTTATCAATTCTAGAGGAATAGAAATAGTCATATTTCAGGAAGGAAGCAGCCATAGAATGGAAGTGGAGTGGACCAGCCAGTCTTCCTCCAGAATTCCACAAGCCTATATGGCACTGAGAGAGATTGTCTTAACAGGGGAGCCTCTGTTATGTCTTCTAAAATGCCTCCTACTAAGGAATCATTTCCATGAAGGGAGGGTATGTAGGTGTGCATGCGTGTATAGTCACACATATGTGCATGTGTGTGTGTGTATGCATGTGTGCGTGTGTGTGCGTGTGTGTGTGTGTGCAGGTGTATGTTTGAATAAGCACATGTAGGTGGGGATGCTTGTGGGGGTCAGAAGACAACCTCAAGTGTCTTCCTCAGGCTTAGCCTTACTGGTTATCTTTTGTTTTGCTTTGTTTGTTTATTTTGATGCCTGGTACTCCGTAAGTAGTCTAAACTGGATGGCCATCGAGCTCCAGGAATCCTCTCGACTCTGCTTCTCTAGTACAGGCATAATTGTAAGCAAGTGCCACCAGCGCCAACCTCTTTGCTATGTGGTTCTAGGGATCAAATTCAGGTCCCGAGCCTTCTCAACACCTGAGGAGTCACTTCTTTGTCTATGGGTCTCACAACACACACAATCAAAACAGATGCCAGAGAGCAGGCCGATAACTAAAGCTTAGACAGTTTTAAAGATGCTAACAACTATAGGGGTCATCTGTCTGTTTTAGAACCTATGCGACCCACTCAACATGCTATATTTTCATTACATTTCATTTTGTTTCCTAATTGTTTATATATTGTTGCAGCATATATTGTACAAAGATGAACCCACCCTATATACAAAGGAAAGGCTGACCATCCCATCCAGAAGAAAGTGAAGAGGAAGCTATTGTCTTCCCCCACCCCAAGCCCTGTAGCAGTCCCCACAGCTAGAGTTCAAGCTCCCTCCAGCTCACACTAATCTTCCACTCTGTTACTTTCATGAACCATTCTGACCACACGCAAAAATCTATGAGTATGTCCTGGATGGACTTTGATCTTCCTAGGCGCGGGCCACAATTCACTTTCCAGTCTTAACCAATGTCAGACGTTGCCTCTGCAGCTCTTTACAAGCGCTGCTCACTTGGCTACTCACTAATGCCCAGCAGTTTTACTAAATCCACTTTGTAGAAAAGAATCTGAGAGGTAATACAATCTCTCTTCAAATCACACAGAGAGGAATTCAGGCCTAGAGTTATATACTTTCAAAATATATTTGCATAGATAGTCAGGCCCCAACTCTAGGGCTTAGGGCTGGGCTGCTCACTTTTTTTCCTCATTGGTGCTGATTGTCTCCTGCCCTATGAACTCTCCTCCTACGAATCAATTCCCAGAATCCCCTTAACTATCACATGTCTCCTCCACCTCGCCCAGCCACCATAACAAACTACACATACAAAGACAACTGACTTCAACCTCTGGTCTCTACATACATTCCCTACGCAATCCAACCATAAACATACATATACACAGACAGAAACACACACACACACACACACACACACACACACACACACACAAAGATTGCACCACTCTTCAAGAAAGGGTGCAGTCATTAAAGTCCCTCATCTTTGTAATATTAACTACCTCTGTGTAGCGCAAATCTCACATTCCTCCAAGACTCAGCAGTGAATTAGACGTTTTATTTAAATGCTACTTAACTAAAAGTTAAAAAGTATAATTTTCTATTGTAGAATAAGAACCGGAGAGACTAATTTGGTAGAGTTGTTAAATTTTGCCAAGCTCGAGTCTCAATCTTCAAAAAATATTGTACATTTATTTATTGAAGTGAATGAAACATTTGCTATAAAACTATTCAATGGAAAGTTTTTTAACAAAGCATAATTTACTTTTCATTTACAGAACAATGGAAAGTAGAAAGAAATCTCCTCAAAGGTATTAGAATCATGTACGGTTTCATATTTGACTAAAAAATTATTTCCCCAGCCTGCTTTCTCAACACTGAGGATATGCAGGGAAGTATCGCTTGCATTCATCACAAAAATTACAGAAAGCTGACTGAAACTGCTGGGATGGTTATTAAATAAAACATATACTTATTATCTGTCTTTTTCTCTTCGTCTTTTATTCAGTAGTTTACAGAACATTGACTCTTTCTCCCTGGTCCTCCTACTCAGAGATTAAATTTCAATCTACTCCCAAATGTGGTACGGCAAGACTCCCACAGAACGCACTGGGGGCATTTGAGGGTGAAATTCACATCCAGGCTAGAGAGCCAAGTTCTTCTGTCCTCCCAAAACACACCCCTAGATTTAAAAGTAGCATGTAGAAGCTTTCTCTCCCCCAAAAGACTGTGAGCAAAGTAGGGGTGCTTTGTTTCAGGGACACTGGCTTTCTGCAGGAGAGCGGGGCTCTTTTCGCCTTAGCTGATTATATAAGTGGTCAGCATTGCATCCTGGTAGACTAGGGCAATAAACATGCACCATCACCCACTCAACATGGTAATATAAAATGAGAGAGAAAAAGAAACATTTAAAAGTTCAACTCTTCCTTACCACCCACCCTTCATAGATCCAGAACCAGAAAGCTGAGCCTAGCATCCTAGTCATACACAACCTTGTGTTCCAGGAAATGGTATCAATTTCTCCAGTCACATTAGCCAATGTAAGCATCAGTATTCGAGGGCGTGTACCAGGAAGTAGTGAAATCAAAGAGCTAAGTGACTGACTGCAATCCCTATGCTTGAGGAAGAAGAGAAAGAGGAGGAAAAGGAGCTCATTCCCACATTATTCATCTACCCACTAATTATTGGACACCTTCCTTGTGTTGACTCCTGTGCTTGCCATAGAACGAGAAGAGTTTCTGTTTGGAACGATGTGTACATACAAGGAGAACACAAAGGAACTGGTCTTAATAATATTCCTTTGGGAGCCTGAGAAAGAGCCCAGCTGTGTCGACAGTAGCTGCAGCACAAGGCATTAATGAAGAAGAGGCCAATGTGTCACCCAGGAGGGTGTGGGACACTGCCCACTGAACAGCCCTCTTCCATGTATAGCTACTCATGATCATCCAGTAAGTACTCCAGGGCTAGAATAGGAACCAACGACGAAAGGGAGGGACAGGCCGTAACGGACACTCATCTTGCAATGAGGTTCCTGCAGTTCTTATGAATGAGTCAAGAAAGGAATGAAACGCACATCTGCTATCAGAGGAGACCTGCTGCCTGACTAGGGAGAAAAATTATCTCTTCTTTACTACTTCAAAGAAATGATAAATCATCCTGAACGAATGATATATTAAGAGAGAAGCTATCAAGGAGAGGAGCTCTGGTTGTGAGCAGCTAATGCATGCTGACCATTTTTCCTTCCCTTCAATGGGTCACGGGTCTCTATTTGGGTGGAGCGATATGAATTGTTCTCTGCTTTCCCCAACTGAGGGTTAATATTGCAAAGACAGATGATGAGGCTGGGGTGACATAGGGAAATTAGTTTCAGGAGGTACTGTTTCAAATCCCAGAAATCAGTTTCTTCATTCTTCTTTAACTCTGATGGTGATAGATGTCTGAAGACCTGGTCTAGCATCTGAGACTCAGACAGGGAGACCGAATCAGAAAGAGAAATTCTGTCCTCCTACTGTCTCCTCCAGTTCAGACACCAGACAAAGCAGACATTACTCAACTAAGCCCAGTTTAACCCTTGTTTGCCCATAGTGACTCTGCACTGCACTCAAGTACTAGGGTCACAGTGGTCCCCCGAGATGCCTTACCATCTCCTTCCCTCTCTGTATCTCCATCAGTCATGCAACATGATGAAGTAAAATAGAAGGCTTCTAGTGAAGGTGTGTTTATTGATGAGTTATAATTGATAAATAGACCTAATCTATTGCTGCCCCTTTGTTTCTTGATTTTACCACTTAAGTTGCTAAACCCCTGATACAGGTAGATTTTCATTGCTCTGGGCTATTCTTGTAAATTAAGACTAAAATACACTGGGGCAAGGCATAACCTGTTTTTAGATGGCTCATGCTAGAAGTTAGCTCGTCATGTAACTTGGAGTATTCTGCACTGTAAACCCTCTACTCCCATTTCCAACCTGAGTGGTCCAAGGAGCCTCTGACTCGGTTCAATGCAATAAGCACCAAGCACACCATATGTGGATCATGAACACAAATGTAGCCATCTGTAACTGCTGTCATGTCCCCAGAGTAACCCTACTGGGCATTTTCCTTCAAGATTTCCCCAGCAAACTACAGACAAAATCATTACAGTGGCACGTGAACTTTGTAACGTCTACGCCCCATTCCTTGATATTCGTCAAAGATAAACCAGGTTTAATTTATCTGGCTTGAACTTTGGTCCTAACTAATACATCCCACTTCATTCTTTTAACACAAATTATAGCATCCACTTAGTCTTCTTGCTGGCCAGGGCCACACCTCTGTCAGTAAATCACCCCAGTAAATTGCTCTTTGCTGGATCCTAGCTCTGCCCATATTGTTCTTCAGTCCCAGTGAACATTATGGCCGAACCTGTATGTTCCTAACAACATAGTAAAATTATACCTACCAATATATAGACCACTTAGAAAGCTTATAGTGGTAGACAGAGTTCCAGTAATTTTTTTCTATTCTGAACCATAATTTGTAAGTTTACTAGCACCAATGTTCTGTTACTCCAAATTGGATATAAAATCTGATTTCTCTGCAGTTTCTTGGTTTTCCCTATTTTTAAATATAATTCTCTTAATTATTTCATTAATACATATTTAGCATTGTATCAGAAGGTCTAATGGTTTCTTTTGCTTTGATCATCAAGTATAA
Organism: Rattus rattus; assembly: GCF_011064425.1. NCBI lineage: Eukaryota > Metazoa > Chordata > Mammalia > Rodentia > Muridae > Rattus > Rattus rattus. The sequence continues at coordinate 17,392,333 of NC_046156.1, forward strand.
TTTAGGAACTCGAGAGAGCAATCTATTGTATTCAGTCCAGTCTGTAGCATTGTGGTGGTTTTCTTTTCTTTCTTCAGTTTCCTAAGTCTTCTTCCATTTGTAAGTCTTTAAGAGGCTTGCTAGTAATCAGGTTCTAAACTGACCTCTCTCTCTTGCTGGACGTGAACCACTTTGCCTCTGCCCTCTGGCCTTCTTGTTTCAGTTGGAAATTTGCTATTCTCTGAGTCACTGTCCCCTCTGCATTTTTAAAAAAAATGTTGTTAAAATGTCTCATTATATGTGTGGCTTTTGGGTTTGTCTTATTAGGATTTGCTTGGTTTCTCTCTCTCTCTCTCTCTCTCTCTCTCTCTCTCACACACACACACACACACACACACACACACACACACATCTTTCAACAAACATGGGATGTTTTCAGCTATTATTTCCTAAAATATTTTTCAGCCTTTCTCTCTCTGTCTCTGTATCTCTGTCTCTCTGTCTTTCTGTATATCTATGACTCTCTGTCTCTGTCTCTCTGTCTCTGTCTCCCTGTCTCTGTCTTTGTCTGTGTCTCTCTTTATGTCTCTGTCTATCTGTCTCTTTTCCCTATGTCTCTCCCTGTTCTATCTTCTCAATGTTGTTCCTTTTCTATTTTCTGGTTCTCTGCTACTTCTATTTCAAGTGCTCCAATGAACATTTTGATTTTGACCATTATCAGCCCGAAATTTTCAATTTCTCTTTATAACTTCTATAGTTTTGTTGCTGCTGAGTTTTTCGTTTGTCTCAAGAGAATTTATTACTGCATTTCCACACATTTATTATTTCCCTTTGGCATTCTTGTCAGATAATTGCCACAATTGATTCATATTGGTATTTGTATCTGTTGATTATTATTCTTAATAGAGGGTGTGGTTTTTCTTGATTCTTGGTATGAGTCATTATTCTTTAGCACACATAGATTTGGATATTATAGCGATAGATTTCTTGGATCTTTTCTGTAAAAAAAATATTTTCTTACCGGGTCTGTCTTGCTCCTGCTGGGCCCTGCTGATATTATCCTGACCTACAATGACTGACTAGGGCCATTCACCCTTTGGCCCCATGACGCACCTTCCTAGCTAGATGTAGCATTGACTCAATGAGTCCTTTACTTTAGAGATGCAATATCAACTCACCTCTGCTTACTATCATGGCCTAAGAATACAAAGGGGTAGAAGCATAGGGATAGCTGGCCCAACTCACATTTCAGGTAGAGGTGGAAGCCTCCAAGCTTCCCTGTCACTGGTGACCACAGAGCTTAGATCTCTATAAAACCATACTCTGGTGTTTGTTTCCTGGAAGAAAATGGAAATCCTTAAAGACAAGAATGCATTTGACTCATTTTTATATCTCCCAAATCACGTTAGTGTGATAACGTTGTTCTTGATGTGTCAATCTATAAAATAATTATGAAAGAAGTTATGGAATTGTATGAGCTCTAAGGGCTCAAAGTCCTGGGGCTCCACAGACATGATTCTGAGTAAAGCATAACTAAAGATTAAAGTGACTGGTTCAGTGATTTAAAAATTCAAAAGTTCCCCACATCAGAGCTGAGAAGGAAGAACCTAAATGATCTTTTCTATTTTAAATAACCTATTTAAAGTGTTAAATATATACATTTCAGAATCATCGTTAAAATGACGTGAATGCGGACCTCCACTTACCTGTGTGGAGGAAAGCAACTGCACTGAGGAAAGTCTGCACTCTTCCTTAGAGGAGGGGGGATTTCAGTTTTAGAATGTTGAGCCGGGTCCATCCCTTTGCTTTTCTTATCTAGGAACACCTGGTTTCCGCTCTGCTGGGCTGCTTCCCAGTGGTGACTTCCGGTAACATTGAAGCAGCATTGGGTAAAACCATCAAGTGAACAACTCTCCCCTTTGCTCCTGCTCTTGCCCATGTACTGGTCAGATAATTCGCCCCCTGCATCTGCAGCCCTCATCTGCTGTCCAGTGTGGAGCCTGGTTCCCAGGTAGCCTCCCTTCTGCTCTGAGCTGCACAACTGCCTCACGGCTTTCACTTCTAACAACGTTGTGGTGACTACCAGCCCTCTACCGCCTACTCCCCATTAAAATCTTGAAGTACATTTCTGCCTTGGAGGATGGTGAACAGAAAATACTTTAGAAATTTGGAGTTCATAGACAAATGCTTCAAAGAAAATGACTCAGAGTGCAGCTCTCTCCTTCTGTCCCCTTAGGTTTTCCTTGTTTGTTCCCTAGGTCTTGAATGTCCACTTCCTTCTCCACCCCTGTGTTGAACTCTCTGTTGCTATGGCAAAATCTTAAGGGAACATTTACAAAATGAGAGGTCTAACATCATGGCAGCAAACATGGAAAAGAGCAAAGCTCTTTCCCACCTGAAGCCAGAACGAAGAGGAAGCAAGAAGAAGAAACAAGGCAGCAACAAGACACTGCCTTCAAAAGCATGCTCCAGTAATTTACTTCAATAGACCTCACCCTTCAATTGCCCATTCAGCTTGTAAATCGCCACAGTCCTCATGAATAAAAATAATAAAATATGTTTGCCATTATGGAATGGTAATCCAGGTCTTTGCTTTGCTGAAAGAGAATCAACCTATGATCCTCATTTGCATAGAACTTCAGTAGGCAAATAGGGTCAAGAGAATACAATTGCCTTGCTTTTTTATGCTAAATAACATACTTTAATGACTCTGTCTGATTCCTGTCATTTCGACTATAATTAAATTCAAACTTCAAAACTGGCCAATAATTAGTAACATGCAACTTTCTTTTTAAACATGGTTCTTCTTTAAGATGTCTTCCTTTTACTTAAATTCATCAATTTAGCAAATAGTATAGCCCCACCCTTTTACCTGCCCTCATAACTCTTCCAAACACAGCTTTTCACACCTGCCCTTCAACCAGCCTTACTTCAGGGCACACTGTGATTCTCAATCCCCCTGCCTTTCCAGGAAATCCTGCACTACTTTTCTCTTCCTTTCTTCATGATGGCCCAAGATCTAGTTTCCCCATGAACACCCCTGTAGGCTCTGATGTCTTCTATCTGTCTTCAAAAGCTCCTCACCTGGAACTTTCCTCCATCTTTGATCTAACCCTTCACATCTCCCTGCCTTTTCTACTGCCCTACTTGGCTAATAGTTTTACACATTCACTTTTCATCAGAATCACTTGGAGCTTTGTCAGAAAGACAGATTGCCCTGAAGCCACTCTGAGTCCATCGGTACAGGAGACAGAAGGACCACCAAGAATACTGTCTGTTGTTGTTGTTGTCTTTGTTTATAAGTCATCACTAATCTAACAATTGTGAAAGGACATCATGGATATAACTAAAGTTTCAAGTGAACATTTCTTAGAGTATTTCAAGAGATCACTGTGCATCTAGACAATTGGACAAGCTGTTGCAAAGCAGAGTTTGCTCTGATGTACTCAAAGCAGAAGAATTCAGTGAGGTTCTAAGAACATCACATGTCTCTGCTGACTTCAAGATGGAGACAGGCAGATGTGAAGGAGGTGGGAGGCCTCCAGGAGCAGAGAACACTGTCCATCTGTCAGGTAGAGAGTTGCTGAGTTTTGCCGACAATCTCAGGGAGTGTGGACCACATTCTCCCTCTAATCTTCAGACAAGAATATGGTCTTGACAAACACTCGTTTGAGCCCTGTGGAACCCCAAGAAGTAGACATAGCAAAGCCCACCTGGCCTTCTGACATTCAGAAGTATGACATTATAAGTTGGAGCTGTATTATTGCTTGTTAGTGGTAATTGTTGTTCACAATTAAAAGATTAATATAAAACATATGATGCTGGTCCCAGGAATCTGTGTTTCAACAAGTAGGTTGTCTCTAGCCAAAGTTTAAGAAATACCATCCAAAAACTTTTTAATCCTTCATGTCCAAAATCATTTCCTCTTTGGCAAAATAATGTACTTAACACTTTAGCTTGCAATTAACCCTACACTACACTGAAAGTCCTGAATTTAGGAGTTAATGTCTTCTAACTTTATAAAACTCTGTAAATTCATTCAAACTGTCATGGATGAACACAGTGTTTGGACAACTCATCATTTTTGGAGAAGGTACAGGAGATGCAAACAAAGGAAGTGACTTCTGTAGAGAACATTAACTTCTTTGTCAGCATGCAGTGTCACAGGACAGTAGACAGGACTCCTTAAGCCTGTAGGTCAGGGTTAGGTCCGAAATCCCAAGAAGGGCAATCTAAAGCCACAGTTATACCATGCATTGAGAGACTCCCCACTCCCCCACACTAATAGAGATTTCCGGAGTACTGTGGTAAAAGAAAATGTGATGGAGAGACAACAACGGTAGGGGTGGGGTTAAGAGTCCTGAACATTCTAAATCCTATTCTCATGAATATAATCCCTACTTGCTTGATGACCTGTAAGTACAGCTTTTCTTTAAAAAAATCAGCAACTAATAATAGTGTTGGAAAGGAACTTGGAACACCTCATATTGAAACAATCCTTCAGCACAAACTCTGCTTGAGTGCTCCTAGTGATGGGGAGCTCACCACCTCATTACACAGTCGATTTCATGTCTGGGCAACTTTATCTAGAAGCTGCTTCCTCAGCTGGGCTGTAACCTGCCTTCAACATGCTGTAAGGAGGTGTTTATAGCTGAGCCAGTGTGTTTGCCTGGTTTTGAATATTCACTAGATATAGAGACCATTGTACCCAATCCTGTGCTGTGTGTGCTTTTAGATAAACCACTATTAATTAGTATTTTATTATAGGATTATGTTATATTATACCATATTATTTTATTAAGTTATATAATATATTATTAATTATATTATTCTCATATATTTCTTCATGCTTGGCCTCTTAGAAAATCAGCTATACATGAAGTAGTTAGAAAGACCCAGACTAAGCAGACTACAGCAACAGAAAATGGTAAAGAATTAGCAAAAGAAAATGAAGAAAAGAAGATAGATTCTTGGAAGCCAGGGTAAGGACTCAGACCCTCCTAGCTATAAACTTGTAACAAAATTCACAAAATCCAAAGTACTAATTCCAAAAAAAAATGTAATAAAAAATTATCTACTGTTCTACTGTTTTCTAGATTCTACTACACTGGAATCGCTGTGTCTGTCAGGATTATAAGTAAAACAACCTCACCACAAACCTTAATTGAATCTTCCATCTGAGCTAAGACCAAAGATATTCAGGACAAAGAAGAAGGTGGTGTCGGAGGAAAGGTGGTGTACTCCACTCCTTTTGAACTCCAGAGTACATTTTCGATTCTCCTAGATCACAGAAAATAGTCTTTGTTTGTGTCTGTCAGTGTCTATAATTCTTAGAAGCCAAATATTCACAGTGTTTATGCATCTAGATGGACAGATACTCCTGGATAAATCACAGAGCTAAAATGTTTATGTGTTGGAAACATTTCAGGCCAAGGCCCTGCATTCGGAGGCCTGCACAGCAGGAGTGCAGCAGGAACCCCAGCAAGCTGGTTCTGATGGAGAGGAAGCCTGAAAGATCTGACTTCACAAAAAAAAAAAAAAAAGTTCTTTTTCCAGTCCCACCCCCTTCCCCATGGCCCAGTGTAACACCTGTCTCATCAGCAGGGGCACTGGGAAGGGAGGGGCCTCCAGGCACCTTGGTCCCCAGATTCTCCATGCCTCATTCTTCATCCACGCCGCTCGTAATATGCCATCACTGGCACAGTTACACCTGAACAGTCTGGTGCTGCCAAACACCTGGCTTGATTTTCCACTGTCCAAATGAAAAATAAGCATAATCTGTTTTTTGAGGATACAGCAAATGAGGGAGTTCATGACAAATTGTGTTGGTTTATGCAGAATGGTGATAATAAGATACAAATGAGAATTTTTTTTTTGCTTAATGAATAATACTAATCACGTTTCAACAAATGCTGTGCCCTTCTAATTAGAGAGACTGCATAAAACCAGCTTAATTTATTTGTGACTAGTTATACAGAGTTTAAATATTTACTAGAGATTTACTCAAATGTTTGAGAGGATTTTAAACATTTCCTCCAGTGGAAGTGGCCCTGCATGGTTCTGTGGAATGTGGTGACAGCTCTAACTTGTGGGAGCTCTCTGATTTTGCAGTGTGTGGTGAAAACCCCAGTCCCAACATGAAGAAGAAAGGATATTATTGATTTGCATGCTAATTCTCCAACTGTTACTCATTTTCTTCATTCCAGCTTCCAAAGTTGCTCTCCCAACATTCATCACTGTAATACACTAGAGGGGTTGAGCATCTTTTTCAATAAATTATAGGAACTATGACTAATTACAGTGATATTAACTATGCAAAGTAATGTGTAACTTAAAATGGATGCGTTCATCATTTCAAATTACGCCTTTGACTTCTGACGGTCTAATACAGGCACACTCCCTTGGAACGAAACACGAACTATATTTTCTAAGGATTGCCATACAAACCTAAGTTTTGTTTATAAGCATAATAGCCTATTAAATAGAACTCACTCAATCCTCTCTGATGACCTAGAACAATGGTAGAAAAAACATGAAGAACACATGAGGTAATAAGAATCAGACACCAGGTGACATGCTTCTCTGACATGAGATTTGACAGACAGCCCAGCTAACATGAGATTTTGCTGAGATACTTTATCATTTGCATGGCTCGAAAGTATTTTTACTGTGAACTTTTTAAAAATATTTTACTAATGTTTTGAGAAATCCACACAACATATTTTGACCATATTCATCTTCCATTCCTTTCCCTAACTCTTCCTGTATATGCTGCTACCTCTCCCAACTCTGTCTTTTTTTTTTTCCTTTAGGAATCTAGACACCAGTTTGTGCCGCCTCTATACTCAAGGATGTGGAACACCATCAATTTACCAGCATCCATACCTTTAAAGAAAACTGACTGTCCCTCCCCTAGAAGGCACCCAGTGTCTTTAGCTCTTCAATTAGTGTTGGACCTAATGAATCCCTTTCCATGCCTGAATGATGACTGTGGGTCTTATGCAGCTAACCATGGTGGCTGTGAGTTACAAATAAGGTGGTCTTGTCATGCCCAGAAGACTCTCACTCTGGTCCACCCCAACCTCTGGCTCTTATAATCAAGTCCTTATAACTTAGAATGATACCGATGTCCCATGTATGGCTGAGCCCACCCACCAACTACTCTGTATCCTCCATACTTTGACCAGTTATGAGTTCCATGACTTTTTTTAATTCCACTCTATCTGTGTCCTCCTGCTTTGGAAGAAAAGGCTCCATTCCATTGGGATATTGAGCCATCTGTCCAAGATCCAGACCCAACAATAGAGACACATTCCAGATGTGCTCCCATGTTGGCCATGTTTGACTCTCTACACCAATAGAATTGATGTTTGATTTGTTAAAGAAATGGAGATCATTTCCAAATCCACCCTTCATTCATTTACTATGATTTGTCCCATTATTCCTTTAACCATTCACTCCTTAGTCTGTAATGATTTACAAGACATATTTTCTCTGCCAGGCACTGTTTTGGTTACTTCAAGCATGTGGGTGATGACACAGCCAGGCATTACAAAGCTCTCCCCTGCCCTCAATATGAGAAGGACTGACACAGACTATCATGAGGTGGACTGTGGTTTGGGGAGAACATTGCAGAAGTATGAAGGTGGGGAGTTTGCTTCTAACCAAGAAAGGAGAAGGTTGGTAGTCAGAGAAAGGCTCTGGTGATGATTAATTCAATCTGAAGGGAAATACTGGTTATCCTAGTGGACAAGAGTAAAGGCTTCCCTGGGTTCAGAAGAACGTAGCCAGGAGAAAACTATGTACAGGGAGAAGAGCCTTGTCAAACACATGTGGGCTTCTATTGAAGGCTCTGTGTGTATGCTGTTGTAGAAAACTCTGATTCTGTTGATAGTTTCATAGGTTTCGAGCAGAAGAGTGCTGGTGATTTTTTCTGTTTCATCTGAAAAATCTGCATAAACCAGGAACAAAAGGGAAATCCCTGGAGGAAGAGATGAGATGGGAGTGGTTGCAACAGAAGGAGCAAGTAATTTCCATTGTAGCCTCTGAAGGGAAGGTCAGCAGAAATGGGTTTGAAAGATCTTAAGGAACAGAGTGGCTTGTTGTCTATGCTTGTAGACATACTCATGGGCATGTTTTCCTTGAGCTTCTGTCTCTGGTCTTTTGGTTTTTATGTGATGCGTATCATTATCCCTTAAGTTTACATAAAGCAGGACTGGGTGTTTGTCAAGGAGAAATTCTGATTATTCTCTTGAAGTTACACTTCATACAGTATTCATAAGTAACAGGTACATTCACAGATAAGAATTCATGACTCCTGATTGGCTGTCACAGAATGATAGCATCTCCTACAATCTATGAAGGAACCAGCATCTCTATGCTTACTGGGTTACATATTAAGTCCTGAAATCTACTTTTTCTAAAGAGAAAACTGGACAGCAAAGAAAGTATGTGTTTCAAATTGTAATAAAATACAGCCAAGACTTGGGGGCTTAAGATGACAACATAGGTTTCAAGATAGCTTAACGGTATCATACTTTACTTTGAGTTAAAGAAAATGATTCCAGGGGCCCAAGAGATACTGAGTCCAAATTTGGCTTTCGGCATCTACCGGCCAATTTACAAATACCTGTAAGTCTAGTTCCAAGAGATGCAATTCCCTCTTGTGGATTGCCATGGTCACATGTACCCATGGTTGTATATCCCTACACAGACACAGACTCACGCACATAAACACATAATTAAAAATAAATAAATAAGTCTTATACGAAGAAGAAAATTACTGTGTAGTAACTAAAGACTTAGCCAACTGACTGGGCTGCAACTCATTCTAATATAAAACACATGATCTTGAACAAGCCACACGCTGCTTTTGTGCCTCAATTTTCTCATTTGTAAAATGAGACAAAAATATTAATATGAAGGTTGTTGTACGTGTTAACTAATAATCATGCATACAGAGCTGAGTTAGACATTATTATAATTTTATTATAATTACATTAATTGTCAGATTAAAGGACTCATCCAGGCCTAAGTAGTATTATGGGATTCTAGCCAATAATCCTAACTATGAAAATGATATTTTCAAAACTCACTATATGATAGAATTGTCATTGTTAGTATTTCTGTGGTGCTGGGGATCGGACTGAGGGTCTTAAGCATGCTTCCAGACCAGCGCTGTAACCACTGAGCTGACCTCCCTGACCATCGTTATTACTTATAATAAGAACAAGGAAGCCACCTTGCAGCCAATATTTGGGTTTCTGAGTCTGATGGAAGGAAGCACAATCACAAGAAGTTAAACTGACTTCATTTTTCTCTAATGTCTGTTAAGTGTCAAGAATTTAAGTATTAAGATACACAAACTTTTGCAAGTGTAGTGATGTTTTCAAATTCGGAGTAACATAGCCTCTCATTTTTCTCCCAAACATCACTTTTGATTTGTCTTATGCCTATTTATGTCTATTTTTCTGTCTCATCTCTTGAAAGACATCTTTTTATCCTTCTGAGAGTTGGGAGTTAATCCAAGATTTAAAATAAAAAATGTTTTTTTAAACCCACTTATTCAAACATGCTTGGTTCTCAATAAACATTTTTTTCAGGCTAAACTCTAGTATGCGCAGATATCACGGCGGACACATTCACAGCCTGTGACTTTGTCCTCCTGAGAGTGAGTCTTGTCAGGGTCATTGTTCCTACTGTATGGGAAACAAAACTGAGAGATGAAGGGCTTTGCTCAGGTCCTGTTTTTAGCTGATTGCTCAGCAGGGATTTTTCTGAGGTCCCTGCTTCTGCTCGGTGAACAGCATGATGCTTGGCCTTTGGCTATTTGTGATGAAGAATTTTAATTCTTTAGATGACACTGACCCTTTGCATGTTCCATGTATTGTATTAAGCCTGTCCCAAAATGCACCAGTCCCTTGGGTATTGGCTTTTAAGAGCCCTTCAACAATCTGACCCACAAGCAGGAATTCACATACGGACACCCTGGTAATGCGGAATAATGGAGCCAATTCTCTCCATGTGTCGAATCTTCCTCAAAGAACCAACAGAGCAAATGTTAGTGGAAATTCAGAGGCTAACACTGGTGCAGACCCTCACTGACTCAAGCACTTGGAGCAGATCCTGTAGATCCGCATTTTATTACCATTCAACACTAAAGATCAGTTGATTTTCTAGAGCCTAAAAAAGATCACTGGGCATTATTTAATGTATTTGATAAAAAGGCAATTTTGAAGCAACCTATCAGCTGCCAAATGCCTCTCAAAAATACTTGATTAGAAAAGAATAAACAGCCAAGGCTTTCAGGATCCTCCAGATCACAGAACTGCCCACCTCTCTTCCGATGTCATAGCTCTAGGCATCGATTCATTCCTGGACATTTTGGAGCCTGAGGCTGCAGCCTTAAATCCCGACCCACAGCGCCTGGGACTGAAGTTGCTCTGGCAGAAGACAGAGCCCAAAAAGCATCTGACTATTTTCAAATGTGCTTTCATAGTGCCGCTTGCAGCTGTGAGTTAATTTTGTTTAAAAAGAAAAGAAAGACCATTTGCTTCTTTAAAATCCAGGTTTTTATCCCTCTGGAGAGCAGCTGTAGGAAGAGCAGACTCACTTCAAAAGCACTGTTTCCCTAAGAACTACTCTGGGAAAATGCCTTCCCAGTAGCAGGGAATCAGGAATCGAGGCACAAGATCCCCATTAGCTGTTACGTGCAGATGGGCAGAGAGATGAACCAATTGTAGATCTGAAAAGTGTGACAGCAGACTGGCTGCATTCCAAAGAGATCCCGATCCGTCTCTCATCCCCTTTATACAAGAGAAAACTCAATGGCAGAGACGTGAGTCTAGCTTAAGACCTCAAATCTAGCTGCCTAGAGCCTTGCACCAACTACAGTCTAGATGCAGATAGCAATCTGGTGTGGATAAGAGCTGTCAGTCCCATCCCGCACTCAGCGCCCTTCTGCAGGAAGCGTTAGCCACTGCTGTGTATCTGTCAGCTAAAATGTGTTTGGTGTTTTGGCCACAGGTCTCTTTCTTTACCTCCACTCCATTTCTGAATCACTATCTCCGTAGAATTTGAAGTTCCTTCTCTCTTGCCATTAACCTTTTGCTGAGAACATCCTCGTTTAGGAAGTGTCCCTGATTGGACAGATTCATCCCCATCTCTCTCCATCACGTCTTCTAAACAATTTATACCATGTTTCCATTTGGTTATAACTTTGAGGATCTGCATTTCCCATGGACTTCCTCTGCTAACCCACACTGCCCAACTATCAAGGGTCCTGTTGCTGCTGGCTTCCTTCGTCAGTATGAGAGAGTCAATGTGTCTGTGAATCCTCCCATGGTCCATGCCACGAGACGGCGTCACATAATGACAAACAGTAATCAATCCCATCTCTGTCACTGCCCTGTTAGCTACAGGGTGGCTCTGCCAGTCACTTGCCAATCAATTTCACAGAATGTAGGTTGTGCCTCACCCAATTCAAGTCTCCTAATTAATGGAGTGACAAAATTTTGACATTTTGTTGGCTTCCCTGGCTCTTGTGGGAATTTCAGGAAGAAGCTTGAAGGAAGTAGGGGAGAAGCAGGATAGTAAGGAGGGAAGGAACTGTGGCTTTAAGGCTTGTCGGCAATTTTTGGTTAATGGCAATTTTTAAGATAAATGATATTGTCTAATTATGAAAGCAATGTGTTGTCATATTACATCTTTTTAAAATACTGTAATTCACAAAAAATAAAATTCAAATCAATTCATTTCTTGTATTTACTTCGCTTTTGCATGATAACAGAGCCTCCATGTTTTCTCCCTTAAATCATTTGCATTATATATAAATCACCCCGGAATGAAGGCAGACCTCAGATGGTCCATTCATCTGCCCATCTGCACAAACGGGCTACAAATATCACCAGACACAGGTCTCATTCCATCACTCTGTTCTGCCTTCTCTATGTTTATTATAACACGGGTTTCTGTTGTGGTCACAAAAGCAATCTTCTCCAATCTTCTCCAACTATGTGGTTTCTGATTGTGGTACCTGGACCACAGGATAATACACTGGGGTCTGGAAAGGTTGGTTTTCTCCCATCTACATACTGACTAGAAGCCCGTGCTTCTTTGAACTGTATCAAAAGCAGTTATTTGTCTTCCTTTGGAGCAGACATTAAAGCCAGGATGGTAGGAGAGTTGGGAAATGTTTGCCAGAGTCTACCAAATTTCAATCCACCCTACAGGATGAAAAAGTTCTGGAGACTCAACATAGAACATGGGGACTATAGAAAGATCAGATTGTGTGCTCACAATTTGCTAAGAAGAATACACTGTGAATGTTTTCATCAGATACAACAGAAAAATAACTGAAGGGATAGATCTGTTAATTACTTTGATGCTATTAATCAGTTCACTAAATATTTACACACCAAAGGATAGTGGTGTACACCTTAAATACTGTGATCCTAATTACCTTTTTAGAGGCTAAGATAATGTCACCCAGGAAATGGCTTGGCCCTTGACTAAATAATCACTTCTAACCTAAAATCCCTAACTAGAAGAATTGAACCATAATGGTTGTTTTCTTTCAACAATGGAAGCTTGTGGACCTCAAGTCAGTCTTAAAATCTGCACGGATGGTGTATGTGTTGTGAGGTGGTGGAGGGAGGTGACAAGGTGGCAGTTTGTGTGCTGGTTATGTCTTTCCTGTTCCAGTAAAACCATTGCTAAGAGGAGAATGATTTTACAGTATAGTTACAAACACATATCTACACTTGTGAGTGTGTGTTTGTGTTACATAATTAAGAATCATATCATTTTGTGACCTCTATCTTTCAATGCACGGCAGATTTTTCTTATGCTAAAAGCTTCTAAAAACTTACGTTTCCATATGATAGAATTCCTCAGGTGGAATCCGTAAGTGGAAGCATAAAAACAAAATTGTTGTATACTTAGTAAAACTTTCCTCTTAGACATACTGTGCCAATTTTACACTCTGGCAGTAGAACAAGTAGGCATATTTAAGTATTTACACCTGAAATATTTTTAAAATCCCCAAAAGTATTAAAATTTCTCAAGATGTGAAGTTAAATCTCTGAGAAAAATTAGGGGAAAATGATAATTCATCAAGAGCTTAGCATTTAGAATTTGTTACTTGATATTTTCCAATATTTCATGTCTGTACATCTCCTGTTAAGAAATACATACTATAATTTTAATTGGGTGTGATGAGTACTAATATATCTTGCAGATGGTGCTGTCCAGCCATCCCTGTGGACTGAGCCCTTTCTTCCTGGAGGGAAGCTCCTCAAGACTCAGGAAGTCAACAAAAACTTACAAGAAGCTCCTAAAACTTCCAAGGTTCACCAAGTCCCTTCCCATAGGTCATGCAGTGGATCACCAGCATACAGCATTCCTACGCAGTCACCCATGGTGGGGTAGATGTTTTGTAATATAATTGCTTTTCTGTCACTCATACTTCTACAACTAACACCTCAAAGTGACTTCTTAAATAAGATGCTGTGTAACCCGAATAAACTCACTGGTTCACTAAACAAGACATGAGGAGGGCTGTTCCTGTGGATTCTTGTTGGCACCCTACTTGGGATGGATAGAAGTTTGTTCACTTCTCCCCAGAAAGAGTCACAGAGCAGATGGACACTTTGCCCTCAGCTAATCCTGATTGCCTGATATGTAAATGGCATAGTTTAAGCATGTCTCATCAAGAACAGAGGTAAACGTACTGGTTCATGTAACAAAGAAGAGTGCCCAGAGATGGCTACACTCAAACACTGTGGTTACCAGAACATTTCCTCTTCTTTCCTTACTCTGGGTTATCAATCTCCTCTCCTACTGGAAATCAGGATTCTAGGAGACCTTAGAACCTCACCTAGGCGTTTTCTGAGTGCTTTCCTTCTTACCTTCCTCAGCAGAGAAGCTACCTCAAGTCCAAATTCCCTGATTAGCTACTTGGTTAACTGGCAGATCCTTTACACTATGAAGTACAGTGGGGATACTCAATTGCTGTATATTGATTGGTAGCCTTTACTGCACAAGTTGGGCTCAAGTTCTCTTTCTGCTCCCTCCTCTCTTCTCATAATGATGGAGTAGAAACTGACACCAATATAATTCTTCACTTTCACTTGCTATACTTTAAATTCACTTCAGAAATGTGACTGTTGTATGCATACACACTATCATTAGAAAGTATACCATATCATTTCACCTGCTCCTTCTTGCTTCCCAGTTGTCCTCATAAACTCACACTGTGGCCAAACACTGTCCTTGCTGGACAATGATCTCTGAGAGAAGCACTGCCTGAGGCATGCCACTCTTCTACCTCTTTCTAAGCTGCAGCTAGCTGATGGGGCTGCTGGGAATCACAAACAAGGTGGAGAGGCAGATGCTGAAAGAAAGAAACAGTTGTCTTCAGCCCTTTCCTGATATATCACCTGCATTCTAGGACAATAGCTTGAATTTCCAGTTTGTCCCCTTCTTTTCTCTCTTCTATAATTGAGGAGAGTAAGCTAACATAACAAAGTGCTCAAAAGGTCCCGGATTTACAGAGAAGAGGCTAATCTAGTCTCACACACCCATATTATCATGTGACCTAGAGCGATAATGGCTGAGAAATTAAGACAGTTTTCCAGGATTAGAAGACAATCTAATTCCATAGAGCTCTCCAGGATTCAATCTCCTGTACCCTTTACTAGTAGTCATCATAATTACAGAAAGGTATGTTTGACCTTCAGGGAAGGCGTGTGCTCCTAAGGAATGAGCTTCACAAAGGAACTCCCAAATCTAAGACGCATATCTGTGCACCCTCAGAAGAAGAGTATCCCACTGCAACCTTGCAAGAGTTGAAATGAGTCCAATGACAGGAGATAAAAATGAGAAGCTCAGGACAGTAGTTGAACAGGGAGGAATGGGGAGTCAATCAGCATTATCATATCATAGAGCTGTGATGTGCCCAAGTTCCTATTTGTTGCAAGATGATAGGAATAAAGCCATAACATACACAATATCCACTCACCGTACACAGATAGCAGTCTGGTGGGAGAGATGAGAAGTAAGGAAACATTACAGGCGTGATGGCCATTTCCAAACCTGAAGATCAGATAGACTGTGGTTGTAGATTCAATTCACGGGAATAAGAAAGGTCTTTCACAGAGGAGAACTTCAGCCAGAGAGATCATGGATGAGCAGAAAATATTCAGAGCGTGGAGAGTGGAGTACTGGTCTATGCCAAGCAAGGAGCATGTACAAAGCCCTGGAGGAGAAACAAAATGGTGACTGGCAACCCTCAAGCCAGTTCCCTAGGGAAAGGTTGGAATGAGGGTCTGGAGAAGCACATGGAGGCCAGATTAAGCTGAGCTCCATAAGCTCCACTCAGGAATTTGATCTTTATCCCAAGAACAATATGGAGCATTTAAAGCAGGGAGCTGTAGAATAATGGCTGCATTTTTAAAAGATTGCTCTGACAGCAACAGCCAGAGAAGCCAAATGCACGGAACAGTCTCTTAGGAGGCCCTCGTACTCGCCACATAGCTTGGATGTGGGTGTGGAAGGAGGGAGGACTCAGAATTTGCTCCCATCTGTCTCTAAACCATAGATACCAGGGTATGCAAAAATCAAACCTAAAGTCTGCTCAGGAGTCTCCGAGAATTAAAGAGAGAAAGAAATCCAAATTACCTCCTGTTTGCTAGGAGGAAATTACAGAAGTAAGTCTACAAAAGAAAAATAAAATTAGTTGTAGTAATTCTAATTCACAGACACTATTTCCTGGCCAGATGCTGCAGTGGAAAATGGCAGAAACACCCACTAAAATCATAAATGAAAATCACATATTCGTAACATTTAATGAGAATACAGGCTGAATTT
The DNA here is from genome assembly GCF_011064425.1 of Rattus rattus. Lineage (NCBI taxonomy): Eukaryota > Metazoa > Chordata > Mammalia > Rodentia > Muridae > Rattus > Rattus rattus. The sequence continues at coordinate 17,408,179 of NC_046156.1, forward strand.
ACAGCCGCTGAACGTGCAATATGGATGAAGATGTTGATTTACCCATGCACGACGGAAATATATATGATAGAGGAAAACAATAGCCAGAAATGTGATAAACATTTGCATGAAAATGAATCATGAGGAAAACTTGAGACTTCTTCAATACTTTATGCACCAAATTATCTTCAGGGCAGTCAAAAAGAAATAGTAATAAATAATAATGGGTGTTTTCTTGCTGTTATTTATTTATTTTTGTTGACAAAAACCACTGTTGACTTCAGGGAAAGTTCAGCATCCAGAATGTGGCCCAGGAAATTTATAGTCTGTAACTCAGAGAGCAAAGACCTTGAACATCAAGAAAATCTCCTACCCTTGTTTATATACACTGTTCTTTATCACAAAGGAAGAGCTGGTACCCATTCCAAGTAACCAAGCATTATGCAAGGAATATTGTGACTCACCCAGCATCCTTAATCAGTAAATGCTGTGCCAATGGAAAGAAAGTGGAGAGAAGTCACAGCATCCATTAATAAAAAATGACTGGGGCTTTCTATCAACAGAAGCATCATTAGGAAATGTATGGTAGGAAAATAGTGGGCTGTAGATTTGTGGTGGTGAGGATGGCAACAGAATACTAACATTTATACACTCTTAACCACTGTCTTAGAATGGAGGCTGGGTTTTAGGCAAGCACGCATATACATAATGTAGAAGCATGCATTTCCAGCACCTTCCTTAACTCTTAACTACAGCCTCAAAATAAAGGACTACTGCGCATGCCCCTTTGGCTCCCTTTCCATCCATATTCCTAACAGACAATTGATTGTTCTTTTCTGACCGTGACCCGTCCCTGTGATGAAACTAGTCAATTTTTTTGTCAAAAGACAAGTCAAATATGACAGGGAAGAACCCTTCAGATGTAATCTAATTGTTTTTGAACAGTCTCTCCTCTTGGCTGTACTTCTACTCCCAACCCCGGAGCCCTAAGTAAATGATGGAATCGTGATTCATCTTTCAGTAAATGCTGCAATCTCTATTTCATCCGAGGAGCTTGGCCACACACCACACTTGAAAATTCAAAGTAACAGCATTAGCTTGAGAAAGTAAAAGGCAGTTGTGTTCTGATAACAGAAAGCCTTCTTGAATGTGGCACCTGGCATTTTAAAGGGACTTGCTTTGTTTGCTGAGGAAGAGGGAGGATGGGTTCACACGAAACCTTAACAAATGGATGAACAAAACCCACAAGAGTTGCTCCTGCTTTTCAAATATCAATAATGCATGTCACCAGGGAATTAACTAATCAGATCCCATTTTAATGGCATTTCTGCTCATCATTAACCTAAACATGGTCCATAAAGTTACTTGAGCATCCATAAATGAGCTAATGCAAGGTTATATGATTTACAGAACAACAGCATCAAATCCCTCGTCCAGGTTGTCCTTTGAGGCTTGGGACTGTAGATTGGACATAATAATATCAATAGATATAATGAACTGAAAACATTTTGTGTCCATTTCCCATGCCTTGTTTGACAAAAATTCCTAATTCTCATTTTAGTTCACTAGTTATGCCACCTCTAATGGCAGTCCCCTCTCCACTTATATTCTTCCCTTAAGTGGAAATGGGATACACAATGCTTCAGATAACTCCCAGTTTAGGAACTAAGGACTATACTGGTTTTGATAAGAAGGGGGAGTACACATCCCCCCCCACACACACACACATTCCTGTTTAAAACAATCTTCTATTGGAATTCCAGGATTTATGTCACTATTATAGAAAATCTCATTTTGACTATAGCACCAACATTACCTAATAAATGACTTCAAGATGCTGGAAAGAAATTTGGCCAAGACAAATAGGTGTTCCACAGGCTTCCCTAGCACACTCATTTTGCTATATGGAAAATGAACTAACCAAGTTTAATGTACACCCAATGAAATTTGGAAGCACGGTCTAATGCTTTTCGAACAGTACCTAAAGTGAGGAGTTTTTGATTTCCTCGCTTCCTCCTCTAATGTGTATTCTCAACAAAATGGCCAAACTAATCCTCTAAAACAAATATCACATCATACCCCTCCTCTGCCTACAGCCCTTCCATGTCCCCTGGTCCAGAGAACATACAAATCAGAGCCCTGACTGGTAAGGAGAGTCCACTCTATTGGACCTCTCTTGGTCACTAACGTTGCTCCAGCACCAGTGGTCACACTGCTTTTTCTAACAGAGCTGCACAGAAGCACCAGAGGATATCTGTACAATCTATGCTTCTGACAAGAGCATCCTTCTTCACACCACCTACAAGGCCAGCTAGCTCTTTACCCCATGAGCTTTGCTTGAGAGTCACCATCTAACCCTCTCCAACCAACTCCAAGCTTCATGCCACTACCCTTCCCCACAGCTCCATACTTTGTACCACATTCTAGATCCATTCTGGAGCATCATTCATTCCTCACTGATATCCAAAACAGGCTACAGATATATCCTGTTTGTCATCTCCCTTTTTCACTAGAACTTAAACTCCATCCAGTACATTATCTTTAACTCTTGGGTACCCAGATCATAGACTGCATTGCTTCTACCAGACTCTTAATACTAGCACCTGAATGAATGAATGAATGGATGGATGGATGGATGGATGGATGGATGGATGGATGATGAACAAATGAATGAACTCGAAGCTCTTAGCCAAAGGAGAAATCTACCTTATTGAAAATTCTCAAGCTTAAACTTATAATTACATTCCTCATTTTCTCATCTGTAAAATAAGTCACTGTATTAAAAGAGCTGGTGCAAAGATTAAAACAGAAACAGAAGACACTGCCTTGTATGCAAGTTCATTATTGTGAATTTAAGGATAAGAAAAACACGAATGAGATGAACTTGATGGTACAAATCTGTAATCTCTACCATTCTCCAAAGACTGACTTAGGGAGGTCATAAACTCATAGCCTATGTTTAGATAGTTAATAAGACCTCCTCTCCAAATAACAACTTTATTAGTGTTAGAGTGCTTAGCTAACAGTAATTAAGGCCTAGGCTCCACCCCTGGTACTACGAAAGCAAAGAAATAAGAGAGCTACGGGGAAAGAGGGAGGTAAAGAGGAAGAGAGAAGGTAAGGAGATAAAAAATAGAAAATATTAAAATTTAACATATATAGGAGCCTTCTCCTCAAGGAAGATATGGTTCTTTGCAGGGGACCCATCCACGGGTCATCCTAAGACTTGTTTTGAAAGAGAAATAAGTAGATCCTGTGTCTGCCTGTGTCACTGTCAGAAGCATCTACTGAGCATTGCCATGGCCAGGAAGAAGGGAGGCAGATTCAAAGAGCAGCTTTCAGGGTCCAAGGCTAGTATTAGAGAGGAAATACTCAAGTCTTAAAAGTTGAAAGGCCTTTGGAGTCTTGTACTTGGTTATTTCTTTTCTGAGTGTGGATATCAGCCTTTTACATGGCAAAGGTAAAGGCAAAATCAATCATCGGTATCCATGACTCACTAGCAAGTCCCAGGAAGCCACACTCCAGTATGGTCCAGAACCTACTTAGCATAATCTTTGACTCTGGTGCCATTACAAAGTGTACAATTCATTTAAGGACTCATCATTTCCCAGCATGCTTCTGTGTACCTCAAGACAAAGATCGAGGTTTTTATATTTTTTTTTCAAGTGCATGCGTATGATCATGTGTGTGCGAGTGCCCATTTGTATGAGTGTGCTGATGTAGAAGCCAGAGAACAACCTTGAATATCCTTTTGCAGAAGCCATCCACGTTATATTTTGAAATGGGATTTCTCCTTGACCTTGTACTTGCTGTTTGGACTAGGCTGACCGGCCAGGAAGTTCAGAGATACACACATGTGTGTCTCTGCTCCCTTAGCTCCTAGGCATGCACCATATGCCAGGAATTTTTTACATGGTTCCTGGGGATTGAATTCAAGCTCACAAGCACCACACTGGTTGGACCATCTCTGCATCCAAGCTTGCATCTCACTTAGGAGTGATTTCCCATGCCTAATTTCATCTTGTTTACATTGTTGGTGTTTAGTAAATTCTTGAGGAGTAACTGAGAGAGAACAACACCAGTGTGTTCCTGCTGCTGCCTACGGTAGCTTGCAATACAACGGATCTCCTTTCCTTTCTACTACAGTAATTAGAGCAGAAGCAGATGTCTAGAGCAGCATGTACCGCCCTTCTCATCCTCCATGATTGTGCTAATTGGGAAACTAGGTCCCCAGAATGTTGTGAGCAAAAGAATTACACATTTAGGAAATGTTGAATTAAACAAACTTAAGCAGACTCTTCCCTACAGGACTTCTTAGAGCCCTTAACACACTAATAGGCATCACAAATCTTTGAAGTTTAGGTAGCATCAGTACCATGTTGGAAATGTATTGGTTCGTGTGTTCCTGCTCACACAGTCTACTCACCAAGAGAAGAATCTTGCACGAAGCTCCTTAAGCCAAATTTTCTATACCCATAACATAATTACCTATAACAAATACAATGGATTTATTCAAAATCAGAATCTAGGGCTGGAGAGATCAGCATGGAAAGGTGCCTGAGGACTAACTCAAGTCCTGGGGAGCACATGCTAGATGGAAGGAATCGATACATGTAAGTTATTACATGACGTTCATGTAAGCATGCACATGCGTGAGCACACACACACACACATCCATACACAGACACACATGATAAAAATAAATAAATAAATAAACAAACATTTGAAGCAGAATGTATAAAAATTAAAGTAGAATGAGTATGGAAACAGAAGTCGGGAAAGTACGTGCGCCTGTCTAATGCTACATGGTTCACAGGCAATTCTCCTAGAAGTCATTCTCCACCCAGTGTTGGTTTGCCTGAGGCTGTAGATCGATCGCTTCAATTCAAGAATTCTTGAGAATTATTTGGTCACTGTGCAGACAAGACTAATATTCATGTCAGTATTTTCGTTTGTTTGTTTGTTTGTTTGTTTGTTTGTTTTATTGGTCTAGAGCCTGATATAATCTTGAATTTCTAACTGAACACCCAAGGCTCTTTGAAGACAGTCACTAAATAGATGACAGGAAATCAAGCAAGTGATGATGCTCTTGTCTCTTTGGTCTCAGTACAGATTCTAACATATCCCTCCTTACCTACACAAATGGAAATTCACTCGGAAGGGAAACATAACCTGGAGTCCCCTAACAGCCAAAAGCTATTATTTAATTTCAATTACCAACTAAGATTAAATAAATCTAAGAAAATACTGAGGACATAGGCCATAGAGCTTATATGCTTTGATGAGGCCACTAAGGGAAAGGCAAGTAAGGAGCTGTAGGCTAGGGAAGGTCATTTGCCTATGGCTTCTCAGGACATGAAATGATCTTCGAAGGAAGAAGGATCCAGTTAAATGGAGAAGAAAGAACTGAATTCCATTCTGTCTACCTAATGACTTAGTTTCATGGTGGCCAATTGTAAGTATTAGAGTTTCCGTAGCAAACAGATGTTCTGAGTAAATCCCCAAAGGTAACAGGGAGGGAAGAATTTCTGGGTTAGACACAGGCGTTAGCAAGTAGGAGATGAGGATTCACAAAGTGCAAGATCCTTATACCCAACAAAGGCACAATCACAACACAACACACTAGGCCTTTCACCCGATTTATCCTAGCCTCTTCTCCATCCCACCCCATATCAACATCTTTAATTTAACCCCCAATATAGAGGGGTTGACAATTAAGCCTAATTCTCTGTGATTCTGATAGATGCTCCTTTGTGTATTCACACAAAGCTTTCTCATCACCATTGCACAAGAATGTAAATTCTATTTTTTTCAAGCTACAAAAATATCCAAGCTTTTGCTTAATGCCCAAGCTCCTCCCTCCCCTTCTAGCTGTAGATAATTTATAAATCTCTAAGGGAATCCATTGACTTTGAAATTTAGTCTCCTTTATGTAACACTTCCTGTACTAGATTCTGGTTCCTCTTTTGTTTTCTGTTCCATTGATGCCTCATGGTTATAGGACACCCTTCCTACACCCTTATCAGAGGCAAAAACAATTGCCCCCAGGGCATCTCTTTTAGAAATAGTTTAATGGGAAAACTTTAGTTCAATTTTGAATGAGTCTTCTAGCTGCTAAAAAGGACTAGCTGTTTCCAGAGGAACAGAGTAGCCCATGGGCCCCTGGGGTCAGCCCTCGCCACCCCCTCAGACACCCACAGCTCTCTCCAAGCTGTTATTCCTTTGTCTTCTTACGATCTGGCTTCCTCTGGATCCTCTCCAGCATTAAGCCCACTCATTTCCGTGACTCGCAGTGTCCTCTCGAAAACTAAGTAATGGAAGCAGATGCTCTAGCTCACACGCATATTTTCTCACTCAAATGTTCATCACAGCTTCCCACCCAAAGCCGAGGCAGGCTCTGCTGGGGAATTCACAAACTCTACCGCACAAACCAAAGTTGCTCAGGCTGTTCTGGTGGGTTCCGTAACTATAACTTACAGCAAATAAATTGTACTTTTACTTCTGAGGCTTTTGGTCCATCCTCTCGGATCTAGTACATACGTATAAACCATTCGTTAGAAACCAGATATCCCTTGCTCTTTGAGCATCCTCGTATGGAGATGGGAGGGGCCACACTCTTTTGCCTGGAGAGAAAGGAACCCTACTAAGATCCTAGAATGACATTCATAACCATCTGTATATTCTCGAGCTGTTTCTTTTACATCAAGGATGTAGGGGGAGAAAGAGACACAGAGAACAAATCACTTCTAGTTGTTCCCTTAACCTAAAAGGCTTTATACCTGGCCCATGACCCTACCTATAAGTGTATGAACTACTCTGGAACCAAAATCTTTCAACGCCAAAGATTCAAAGAAGCACACTATTACAATAACCTTGTGTGTCTTCCACAGGGCCGATTCCCACCAAATGAGCACAATTAATTAGTTAAAAAGACCCACATCCAGTATTTCATGTGGCTACTGTTTATCTCCCATGACATGCACAAACTTTTTTTTTTTTAAAGAAATTGCGGGAAATGTCAAGACCCTTACTTGTTACAATTTAATTTTGTGCTGCTCAGGCAATTACAGTTCAATGAATGATGATTCTAACACATCCAAGTTTTCATTACTCTTTGCTTAATTTGTCAGTTAATGCCTCTGAGTTCGGCAGCTTCCCAGCAGTCCTCACTTGCCATGAAAAACCTATCAAGGAGGCACAACCTTCTGATTCCAGCCGGATTTAAGGACAGCATACGTCCTTTCAGTGTTAAGAAAGTTAGAGCTCACTCCTCAGCCAAAATCCTCATACTTGAGGAATTCACAGTTAGGGAAGATAGCGATAATTCTAGATCATTTTTTTAATGTAACTGCTCTGCAATAAATACCAGAAATAAGAGTCCATGTTAAAGATACTATATATCACACAAATGTTACTCTCTATCCGTGCTTCTTAGTGGTTTATGATTACCTGATAGATGTTGGACTTTTACATTCCTTTCCATGTCCCAAGCATTTATTACGTTTACACGTTTATACATCTCTAATATTTTCGCAATACATTTTCCTGAATCAGCTGATGACATTTAATAGAATATTTAAAGCACAATATAAAAAGCTTAAATGCTTTTGCTCACTCCAGTGGGGGGTGGGGGTGGAAATGCACATAGATTGGATTTCAAATTAAAACCTACGGCGGTATACCGTACCCTTTCTGCTTCTGCTGTGCAGATTGAAATATGAGGAAAGACTTTTTTATGCAATCCTGCAGCATCAGTACAAACACGCTTTTGTACTTGGGAGCAAGCAGGATGATTAAGGATCTATTAATGAAAGGAAACAAAACCAGAGCGCTGGAATGTAACAGTCCATGAAATCCTTATTGGTAGAAAGGGAATCTGCAGTAAATAAATATTAACCTAAATGCTATGGAAACCATAAAGCAAACTGGGGGGAAAAGACGTTCTTTAAGCTAAAATATAAGTTAAAAAAAATCGCTGACAATGTAAGGAGTGCCGATTTGCATACGGCAGGGCTCCATCTGCTGTGGAAAGTATAAGCTGCAAGAATGATTTAATATTTAATAGAAGTAGTGGCCGTTGTTAATTATAATTTGCACATTTACAAATCAGCACTGATAGCAATACAAATTATGAAATATAAGGGTGTTCTGCTGGGTACCAGGGAAAACAAGATGACAGACAAAGTTAATGGAGTATCCCTAACCACAGCTCTGTCAGAACACATCAGAGAACTAATCCAGTTACAAAGAGCCTGCAATGGAAAATCTATTTAAAATATTAAAATGCTGTTTGGTAAAAGCTTTTTCCTAGTGCATTTTACTTAAACAGTTGCTGATTGCTCATGGGTCATTAGCCATGTACCCAAATGCATTCTGCAAACTGCCATTTAAAAGAATAGTAGAAATTAAAGAAGAACTATACTTCCATGGCTTCCCCCACCAAATATATAGAAAGTGTTCGCTGATGTCTAGTCTAGGTATGGAAAAACTGGCATATGATCACGCAATAAGGGAAGCGCTATAGAATTAAGCATCGGGCTTTGCCTACACAGAGCTGTACCATTCCACACATTTCCCTTTAGACCTGATCTTATTCCCATCTATATTGCATGCTAATCGTGATGATTCAAGGAGACCCTTATTTAGTATGAAGACAGAAATTATCATTGATTTTTTTCATTAATCTTCTATTTCACCCAATTTCTCTCATCATTCCATAATATGGATGAGCAGAGGAAGCATTTTATGCACAGTGTTTGAACAGTAACCCCCTCCCCAAATGGTGCACATTGCTAATTTTAGCTTCTGGATTCTCTAATTTAAAGAAACTGGCTCTTTATGTAACTACCTTCAATTTACCGTGATTAGAGAACTTTTGCCCCATGACCGTTATTGTTAATGTGTGCCAAGGACGTTTCACATCTTTGAGAAGAAATATGAAGAACAATGACAGAAGCAAACATCCAACCTCAAAATATATAAGCTTAAGTGAGCCAAATCATTGCAGATCACACTTAAATGCAAAATTGGATATTATCAAATTATATCAGGATATATTAGCACTTAGTCATTTCAGTTCAATGTACACTCCCAAGATATTTGTTGTATTGGGGCAAAGGTCAAAATTGCCAGTCTGTGTATCAAAACTTTCTAAGAGATGCTTATTTTAGCCATCTTTAAAAAATATGAATTTGAGTAGTTTAGACAGTATGACCATCAGTTCTTCCTGTCTTAATTTTAGTGACTCTATGTCTTCATATTACTTGATTGACTCCTCTATTGATCCTAATTTCAAAATTACTTCATATATCTAATTATATTTTATTTTCTTTGATGTGTTGAATGTATTTTTCTTCCTGGGATACATCTAGCATATGCATTCATATCTATAACCTAGGGCTGAGTTCATGACATACAGCACCATTAAGACCAGTGGGATTATTTTATTAGTTAAAAACAAAAATAAGAGGAATTGAAAACATCTATGTACTAGAAAGGAAGTCCATCAGAAAGTATCAGTCTTCATTGGCATTCTAGATAGGAAAATACACACACACACACACACACACACACACACACACACACACACACACACCACAAATGCATTGGTCTTTCCTGAGAATTATTCTATGTTTCAAACATACATTTACTTTGCCTCTGGAGACATACATACGATTGGGATTGTTCCCACTTGGATTAGAGAGCATCTATCTAATTCTTTCTGTAATACAATACCAGGTAAGCGCCTAAGATATACACCAAAGTTCGACATCATAGGCACTCCTAACAGAAAAGGTCACACATAACGTAAGTTAGTGTGAATGTGGAGAAATATTTTGTTATGTATGTCTGAGTGAAAGCAGGAGCAAATCAAATCACAAGATTATCCCTCCTCCCAAGTTTGGTGTTCAAAAAATATTATAGAGTATGAAATAAGCAAAAGAAAAATATGCTATATGATCCAAAAACAAGAGATTATCAAATATAGCCAGTCAAAAATTGAACATACATCCAGTGCTCTAAAACAATACCACACTAAATTTTAAATTTTTCTGGGAGTTCAGTTTCTATTAATAGGCTATGTATCTCAACCAACCCTGAGAACAACTTATAATTGTAGTGATATATTTTGGACAATATATACAAGAAAGCACAGGTTAGTGAAACCACACCTTTGAAGATGATTGACCAGAGGAACCATATACTTGTGTAACCTCTCCCTGGTGGATGAGTGGCTGCTATTTCCAGAATGAAAAGCTGGAAGACTGAGAGCTGAGGAGAGACTTTCGCAGGCTAATGACACCAGATGGAGAGAAATCCAAGTACAGAAGCCCCTAAAGGGAGTTACTGGCAATGCCCCTGAGCTTTAGAATAGCAATCGTAGACCTAGTTTTTAGTGAACTAAAACCCTCTGTGGATCACATCAAACTTTGATGGAGTCCCCCTTCACTACAAGTTAAAAGTAAAACTAAATTTCTTTAGTGCAATATGACATCACTCTAAACGCCAAATTAATTGAATATTTTCATATACAGTGATTCAAGTCAGAAAAAAAATAATCAGAATATAAGCAAGCAATAAAATATTGTCATATCCTAAGTAACAAAACATAGAAACATATCAACAGGGAATTCATATAGTACATATCTCTGAGATAAATCTTGAGAACTGTTATCTTAACGCTACTAGATGATCCCGTCCATGAACATAGTACATTTGTAATTTAACAGTCTTTTAGAAAAGAACTTAAACCCACACAACTGGAAAATTCTGGAACTAGTAAATATTTGGGACAGACTTAAGAATTCCATGGCTAGATCAGGGATGGTAGAGCTCTCCTAAAATCCTAACACCTGGGACACAGAAGCAGGCAGATCTCTGTGAATTTAAGGGCAACCTGGTCTACATACCAAGTTTTAGGCCATCCAGTGTTACACAATGAGAACCTGTCGATGATGATGATGATGATGATGATGATGATGATGATGATGATTTATGAAATATAAAAATTATTATTATTATTCCATGACTGAAATTAATTGCCAAACAAATGTAACAAAAGAGTCCTTAATAATTTTGAAGGTAGACATGCTTAAGGTATATTAAAATAAACACCAGTATGTCAACAGAAAAATCAACAGAACAGTAAAAACTATCCAGGTTGGATTACAGAGGGGAAATGAGAGCAGGATAAAAACCAGAAAAGACAGTGAGAAACTCAGGAACTTCAATTAAAAATCTTAATCTATATGTCTTAAAACCCAGAAGAGAGAAAAATGAGTAGAATTGTAATTTAACATAGTGATGTCAAAGAATATTTAAAATCTGTGGAGAGATAATTAGTCAAATTTTCAAAAAGTAATGTAAGCTTTAAGCAAGTGGGACATTAAAACAAATATAACCATACCATAGATCATAAGAAAAAGAGTTTTCAAATGACCTCAGTGAGACTGTGAAATGAAAAGGTCATAGGATGATGAAATAGTTTAATTTTTCAAAGAATGGAAAATAAAGCAACTCTACCATAAAATATTATACCCACATAAAACAGTACTCAAAAATAAAAGTCAAAACTGCTTACAGACAAAACTTAATTTAAGCCTAAACCACCTATAACACAGTAAATAAATTTAAATACCTAAATTAATTGACAAATACACTATGTTTGTGGGTGGAATCATTTAATAGTAAAGGAAATAGTTCTCAAATTTTATCTCAGAGGTAACAAAACTTACTCAGAGTACAGGGCAAATTTTTGAGAAGTTTAATGAATTAGTTGTAAAATACATATAAGGAAAGCATTGAGGATAACAAAGACTGGAGGAAGGAATTTTCCAATCAAATCTCACAAAGAAGCAACAGTGAAGGACCCACTGGTAAGTCAACAAGCCAAGGATTCTGTGGTAAGTCACTAGGATCCTCTTGTCAAAAGGAAAGGCAAATCCCAAAGACCAGGTTGGAAAACTGTGCTCCAATTTCATATCTCAAAAATATTTCAAACTTATAAATAATTATGCTATACTTTGAAACTTCAAAAACATACAAAGCAAAAAAAAACATACAGAGCTAGGCACAAAAGGCAGACAGACAGGTGTGCTTTATACATAAATACTTACCCATCATCCCATTTTCTAAGACCCTTGTTCCATCATGGCTCAAATATACTAAATAGAAAATTCAAGAAACAATTCCTTATTTTCTAAATCATGTGTTGTTCTCAATAGCGCAATGAAATCACATACCATCTCATGCCACTCTCCCCACCAAATTAATTACTATTTGTCCAGCGGAGATCCACAGGGTATCTGCTTATGCTACCTGCCTCTGGTCACATGAAAGCTGTCTTGTTTATCAAAGTAACTGCCGTGACTTCTCAGTAATTATTTGTTACTAATACAGTAAACTTAACGTTGGCCCCAAAATACAATAGTAGTGATTCAGCCAATATCATTGCAGTACGTTCTTGTAGTCTTATAGTCATTACCAGGAGTCTGTTGTGTTAGGCAATTGGCCCCTCACTGTGTCTAATTTTTAATTTAAACATTATCATGCATATGTATATATAGGAAAAGGCATGGTATGTTTAGAATACAGAGCTACTCACAGTTCCAGGCATCCACTGTGGCTCTTTGAAAAACCCCTGACAGATAATGAGAACCTGCAGCTTGCATTTTATATATCCAGTATCATCCATGCATGCAAGGATGTAACATAAGCTATGGTACTGAGAGAGCAGATTCAATGTGGAGACGCAGTTTGCCCTAAGGTCAAGGGATGTGACTAAGGAAAGGCAGAGAGAAATAGAGGCCACCCAGCAGCTTATGTCAGGTAAGAGATCCTGCTATTTGTTTTATTATCCTGACTTGCAATGTTTATAAGCATGTGGCATGTTCTCTTTTGCATCAAATGTTGCATATTTAAAATCATCTCAGGCTCATCAGAAGGAAAAGGAAGACAAATGTAACTATATCCTATTTAACATAACATCAAGAGTGGACTGAAAAGACAGCTCAACAGGTAAGGGGCTTGCAGCCAAGCCTGATAACCTGAGTTCCGACTCTGCAAGCACAGTGTAGGAGAGAACCAGAGCCTGCAAGTTGTCCTCTCACTTACACACAAGTGCTGTGGCAAACCTATGCGTGCATGTGCGTGTGTGCGTGTGCACACACACACACACACACACACACACACACACACACACATGTGCTCACACACTGTAAATAACTTTCTCTCTCTCTCTATATATATATATATAGATAGATATAGATATAGATATAGATATAGATAAGGGTTATAGATGTGGCTCAGTGGTACAGTGCTTCCACAGCAAGCATGATCAGGATGAGTGCCTGGATTTTATCTCCAGCACTGAAGAAGTAAGTAGAGTAAGTGGAACCTTTATATTTTGCTGCCATTCTTGGATGCTTTTCTGTATCTTAACTGCATGATCTTCTTCACTGGCTTGGTTTAGCGACCAGGTCTCTGAAAATAAGACCATCATTGGAGGATGAATGTCTCCCAGGTTTGAAAAATGAAAAATAAGCCCACAGCTATATACAACAATAATTATTATTATTAGGATGTCATATCACAGACATGCAGCAGAGAAGACAAAGGAAAGAGAGAAAAATATTTACCTAGAGACACTTAGACTTTTCCCTCAGAAGCTGAGACAGACAGACACGTGGAACACTATTTCTCCCCAGACTTTGGAGGGGATGGGTACACACACACACACACACACACACACACACACACAGACACACAGAGAGAGAGAGAGAGAGAGAGAGAGAGAGAGAGAGAGACTGGCACAGAGAGAGAGAGAGAACACACACACACAGGCACACAGACACAGAGAGAGAGAGGCACACACACACACACACACACACACACACACACACACACACACCCAGATTTGAATTGAAGGGCCTCCAGAACTTAAGTGACTACACATGTCTATTTTCGGCCACCCCATTTGTGGTACCTTGTTCTCAAAGCTCTAGCAAAACAGAGCAATCACTCTTAATACTCTGAAATCATGTGCTAACCCCAATACTTTCCACTTTTATCATCAGAATAAACCACCTGCCAGAGTATCCAATTCTTCTCAAACTGCCTAAAACAAATTCTAATTTATTTGAAATGTGATGTGGATGCTGGTGCCTAGATTATTATTATATGAAGGCGACAAATGCATTCTTTTGAAGCTGGGATCTCTAATGTCACATCTGATGAAGTCCTGAAAAAACTGTGTTTCAGTAAAAATGCGAGCCTACGTGTGTCCAACTCAGTGTTTACTGTCATTGTAGGGATGGCATCCAGTTCCTTGGATTCTATTGGGGTCTTCCAGCAGACACTATTCTGAATGACTCAGGGCTAATGCAGCAATTCAGCAGATTTCTGCATTCCAAATAATAGATTATAAAAATGGTATCATTTGAACTTCAAATTGATTAAGCCAATGGCAAGCAAGTTGGCTTTGATTTTTTTCCCTTCCATTTATATATATAAAAAAATCAATTATAGCATATAGGGTAGTTAAGAGCATTGAAATGTATCTGTTTATCTGGAATTTAATAATTCAAGAATTTTTACAGACTAACAAAATGGGTCACAATTTTCAATATAATGTGTCTAGACTTACTGCAAGATTATCAGCCTAACTGAGAAAATAAGCCCGCCAAAACAACAACAACACAATCAACTTGAAATTCAGGACAGTATCAATGAATAAATGGAATGGATCATAGAAAATACCAGCCTTCTTGTCTAAAAATGAAGGATCAAAGCAACGTTTTAAAACACACAAAATACCAAAACTTTTAAAAAAAATGATTGACTTAGTGTTTAAGTGTATGTGGCCTTAATCTTCTCAGCTGTTAAATAAAGCTTCAACTTTATTGTTTTCCCATGGTACTTGTGAAGGCAAATTATTAACTTCAAAAGTACTTAGACACACAGAGTTCCTATGTATGCTGAGCATTGGTATTTGTGAAATAAAATACTTTATCCAGTTTGCTTTCTAATGTTGTGGAAAAGGACATTGATTTTAACTAAG
The DNA here is from genome assembly GCF_011064425.1 of Rattus rattus. Classification (NCBI taxonomy): domain Eukaryota; kingdom Metazoa; phylum Chordata; class Mammalia; order Rodentia; family Muridae; genus Rattus; species Rattus rattus. Next base: position 17,423,216 of record NC_046156.1, read on the forward strand.
TGGAGAAAAGGGGGTTTAGTTTCCAATTCATAATTTACCATCAAGGAAAGCTAAGAGAGGAACTTGAGGCATGGCCTTGAAGTAGAAAGCATGAAAAAATGCCACTTATTAGCATCCTTATAGATTCATGAGCACATACTTTTCTTATACGCTATAACTCAGGTCTACTTGCCTAGGGAATGGAGCACCCACAGTGGTCTGGGGTCCTCCTACATCTATTAGTAACAAGGAAACAAATTCTCCAAACATACCCACCAGCCATATGATAAAGGAAATTCTTCAACTGAGATCACTTCTTCAACTTTACAACTAAAACTAACTACCGCTAACAACTAGGAGGTTTCTTAATTCTTTCCTCACAGGGAAACATTACAACTGTTTCAGAACAATGCATGACATATATAATTGATCCTCTCTTCACTTATGATACAAAAATGAAATAAGTAATTCTGTTTGTGGATTAAATTGACTTTTTAAAAAAATGTTCTCAGGTGTCCACAAAATTGTTCTATTTAGACAACATTTATTTTTTATGATGCATTAAGCATAGTTAATATTTTTCCCTATCTCATCAGGATCTCATTGTCATATTATTATTGTCGTAGTCGGTATCTCGTGAGACCCATTCACTAAGAGGTGCTGAGCAAAGTACACTGGCGACCGACAAGTTGGCACAGTCAGTAAAGTACCTTCCTGAACAAACAGGAGAAGCCTCCTACCCACTCAGAGACCCTGTCTCAAAAAACTAACATGAGGAGAGATTGGGTATGACATCCAGTATTGAACCCTGGCCTCCACACACATGTGTACTAATATAATATAGTATTCCATGCAAGCATGCACATATGTACAAGAAAAGGAGGAAAATGAAGAGGAAGAGGAGGAGGGGGAGGGTGGAAGAAATAATGCTCTATTTAGACTTGGAATTAGAAGAAAGCTTATAGGCTGGCTGATCTAACCAATTATACACCAGTGGAGGAGGTCGTCTAGTGACATCTCTGACCAGTGACCATCTATCTAGACTTCAAACACTCTCATTGAAAGTCTATTTAATGTGGGTAGAATGGAAGCCACTGCAGCTGTTTATAAAATAGCTAATTAAAAATATTTTCTCCAGTTGGAGTCCAGACTTGCTGCCCTGAATTTCTAGTGATTCATTATGTCTCATCCCTGAAACAACAGAGAAGGAATCTATACACATCCTTCACATGATCTCAAAATTGAAGAAACTTGTTCACATTTTTCAGCATCCCTTTCCTACTCTTAACAAGATCCCCTTTATAGGAGGAACTTCAAGCCTAAGGCACACAGAGCTGAAGGTTCCATTTAATCTTCATGTGACTCTGCAAATGAACTTTTCAGAAAGATGGCTATCCCCATTGTCTCATTGTATGTATTAGGGAACATCTTTTTTTCTTTTCTTTTATTGGATACTTTCTTTATTTACATTTCAAATGTTATCTCCTTTCCCAGTTTCCTCTCCTGAAACTCCCTATCCCATCCCACCTCACCCTGTTTCAATGAGGATGATCCCACAACCACCCAGCTACTCCCTCCTATATCCCTGCTCCTCCATTCCCCTACACTGGAGCATCAATTCTTCACAGGACCATTGTCCTCTCCAACCAATGATGCCTGACAAGGCCATCCTCTGCTACATATCCAGCTGAAACCATGGGTACCCCCATGTGTACTCTTTGGTTGGTGTTTTAATCCATTGGATCTCTCGGGGCGGGGGTGGGGGGCGTCTGGTTGGTTGATATTGTTGTTCTAGCTATGGGGTTGCAGACCACTACAGCTCCTTCAGTCCTTTCTCTAATTCCTCCTTTGGGGGCCCTGTGCTCAGTTCAAAGTCTGGCTGAGAGTATCTACCTCTGTATTTGTCAGGTTCAGGCAGAGCCTCTCAGGAGACAGCAATATCAGGCTCCTGTCAGCATGCAAATCTTGACATCAGCAATATTGTCTGGGTTTGGTGTCTGTATATGGGATAGATCCCCAGATGGGGCAGTCACTGGATGGCATTTCCTTCAGTTTCTGCTCCACACTTTGTCTCCGGATTTCCTCCTGTGAGCATTTTGTTCTCCCTTGCATAAAGGACTGAAGTATCCACAATTTGGTCTTCCTTCTTCTTGAGCTTCATGTGGTTTTTGAATTGTATCTTGAATATTCCAAGCTTTTGGTGTAATATCTACTTATCAGTGAGTGCATACCATGGGTGTTCTTTTGTGATTGGGTTACCTCACTCAGGATGATATTTTCTGATTACATCCATTTGCCTAAGAATTTCATGAAGTCAATATTTAATAGCTAAGTAGTACTCCATTGTATAAAGGTACCTCATTTTTCTGGGTCCATTCCACTATTGAAGGGCATCTGTGTTCTCTCCAGCTTCTGGCTATTATAGTAAGGCTGCTATGAACATACAGGAGCATGTGTCCTTGTTATATGTTGGAGCATCTTTTGGGTATATGCCCAGGAGTGATATAGCTGGGTTCTCAGGTAGTACTATGTCAAATTTTCTGAGGAGCCTCCAGATTGATTTCCAGAGTGGTTGTGTCAGCTTGCAATCCCACCAACAATGGAGGAGTGTTCCTCTTTCTCCACCTACTCACCCGCATCTGCTGTTACATGAGTTTTTGATCTTAATCATTCTGACTGGTGTGAGGTGGAATCTCAGAGTTGTTTGATTTGCATTTCCCTGATGTTTAAGGATGTTGAACATTTCTCTAAGTGCTTTTTGGCCAATTGATATTCATCAGTTGAGAATTCTTTGTTTAGATCTGTACCCCATTTTCTTTTTCTTTTTAATTTTTACTTTTTATTAGATATATTTCTTTAATTTCTTGAGTTTGTTGTGTATATTGGATATTAGCCCTCTATCTGATGTAGGATTGGTAAAGATCTTTTCCCAGTCTGTTGGTTGCTGTTTTGTCCTAATGACAGTGTCCTTTGCCTTACAGAAGCGTTGCAATTTTATGAGATCCCATTTGTTGATTCTTGATCTTAGAGCATAAGTCATTGGTGTTCTGTTCAGGAAATTTTCCCCAGTGCCCATGTGTTCGAGGATCTTCCCCACTTTTTCTTCTATTAGTTTCAGTGTATCTGGTTTTATGTGGAGGTCCTTAATCCACTTGGACTTTAGCATTGTACAAGGAGATAAGAATGGATGGATTTGCATTCTTTTACATGCTGACCACCAATTGAAATAGCACCATTTGTTGAAAATGCTATCATTTTTCCTCTGGATTCTTTTAGCTCCTTTGTCAAAGATCAAGTGACAATATGTGTGTGGATTCATTTCTGGGTCTTCAATTCTATTCCATTGATCTACCTGCCTGTCTCTGTACCAATAACATACATTTTTATCACTATTCCTCTATAATACAGCTTGAGGTTAGGGATGGTGATTCCCCCAGAAGTTCTTCAATTGTTGAGAATAGTTTTTGCTAGCTTGAGTTTTTTGTTATTCCAAGTGAATTTGTAAATTGCTCTTTCTATCTCTGTGAAGAACTGAGTTGTAATTTTGAAGGGGATTCCATTAAATCTGTAGATTGCTTTCGGCCAGATGGCCATTTTTACTATATTAATCCTGCCAATCCATGAGCATGGGAGATCTTTTCATCCTCTGAGATCTTCCTCAATTTCTTTCTTCAGAGACATGAAGTTCTTGTCAGACATATCATTCACTTGCTTGGTTAGAGTCGTCACACCAAGGTATTTTAAATTAGGTTTGAATATTGTGAAGGGTGTCATTCCCTAATTTCTTTCTCAAACTGTTTATCCTTTGAGCAGAGGAAGGCTACTGATTTGTTTGAGTTAATTTTATATCCAGACACTGTGCCGAAGCTGTTTATCACCTGTAGGAATTCACTTATGGGATGTTTTGGGTTGCTTAAGTATGCTATCATATCATTGCAAATAGTGATAATTTGATTTCTTTCCCATTTTTATCCCTTTGACCTCTTTTTGTTGTCTAATTGCTCTGGCTAGGGAGAGAGTGGGCAGCCTTATCTAGTCCCTGATTTTAGGAGGATTGATTCAACTTTCTCTCCATTCAGTTTGATGTTAGCTACTGGTTTGTGTACATTGCTTTTACTATGTTGAGGTATCTTGAATTCTTGATCTTTCTAAGACTTTTATCATGAAAGGGTGTTGAATTATGTCAAATGAATTCTCAGCATGTAATGAGATGTTTATGTGTTTTTTTCTTTGAGTTTATTTATATAGTGGATTATGTTGATGGATTTCCATGTAATGAAACATTTTGGCATCCCTGGGATGAAACCTACTTGACCATGATGAATGATTATTTTGATGTGTTCTTGGATTCAGTTTACAAGAATTTTATTGAGGATTTTTGCATTGGTATTCATAAGTGAAATTGATCTTTGTTAGGTCTTGTATGGTTTATATATAAGTGTAATTTTGGCTTCATAGAGCAAATTGGGTAGTGTTCCTTCTGTTTGAAGTTTGTGGAATAATTTGAAGAGTATTGGTATTAGGTCTTCTTTAAAGGTCTGATAAAATTCTGCACTAAACCCATCTGGTCCTGTGTTATCTTTTGGTTAGGAGACTTTTGATGACTGCTTCGATTTCTTTAGAGGTTATGGTTTACTTGACCCTGATTTAACTTTGGTGCCTGGTATCTGTCTAAACAATTACCCATTTCATCCAGATTTTCCAGTTTTGTTGAGTATAGGTTTTTGAGGATCTTTTTTTAATTTCCTCAGTTTCTGTTGTTATGTCTCCCTTTTTCATTTTCTGATTTTGTTAATTTGGATACTGTCCTCACCTTATACTGGCTCTTGATTTATCTATTTTGATTTTCTGATGCTCTTGTTTTTTTGATTCTTTGTATAGTCCTTTTTGCTTTTACTTGGTTGATTTCAGTCCTGAGTTTGATTATTTACTGCCTTCAACTCCTCTTGAGTGTATTTGCTTCTTTTTTCTAGAGCTTTCAGGTGTGCTGTCAAGGTGCTAGTATATTCTCTCTCCATTTTCTTTTTGGAGAAACTCAGAGCTTTGAATTTTTCTATTATTACTGCTTTCATTGTATCCCATAAGTTTGGGTATGTTGTGCCTTCATTTTCATTAAATTCTAAAAAGTCTTTAATTTCTTTATTTCTTCCTTGGCCAAATTATAATAGAGTGTGATTTAGCTTCCATATGTATGTGGGCTTTCTGTTGTTTTTGTTGTTATTGAAGACCAGTCTTAGTCCATGATCATCTTATAGGATGCAAGGGATTATTTTAATCTTTTTGTATCTGTTGAGACCTGTTTTGATTATATGGATAATTTTGGAGAAGATACCATGAGGTGCTGAGAAGAAGGTATATTCCTTTTTTTTAGGATGAAATGTTCTATAGATATCTGTTAAATCCATTTGATTCATAACTTCTGTTATTTTCACTGTTTCTGTTTCCATGATCTGTCCATTGCTGAGAGTGGGGTGTTGAAATCTCCCACTATTATTGTTTAAAGTACAATGGCTGCTTTGAGCTTTAGTAAAGTTTCTTTTATGAATATATATATGCCCTTGTATTTGGAGTATAGATATTCAGATTTGAGAGTTCATCTTGATAGATTTTTCCTTTGTGAGTATGAAGTGTCCTTCCTTATCATTTTCGATAACTTTTTGTTGAAAATTGATTTTGTTCACTATTAGAATGGCTACTCCAGCTTATTTCTTAGGACAATTTGCTTGGAAAAATTTTTTCCAGACCTTTACTCTTTTTTTTCCGGAGTTCAGGACCGAACCCAGGGCCTTGTGCTTGCTAGGCAAGTGCTCTACCACTGAGCTAAATCCCCAACCCCAAGACTTTTACTCTTAATCAGCCCCTTAGCACTGGGATTGGGAAGGAGAAAGAAAAAGGAAAACAGGGTTAAATGTCCCATTTATTAATTAACCTAAGACCTAAGCTTTCAGAAATAAACATGTCTTAAACACTTATGATTTATCTCCAACTGTACTCATCCCAATAGTAAACCCACAGACAGAAATCTATATTTCACATAGGACTAAGAAATAACCTTTAGGGACATGGAGAATGGAGCTGATTCCTTCTATGGGCTACTGTAAGTAGACCAAGAATATATTAAGTAAAAGTTGAGTGAATTACAGTAGGCATGTAGTTAGAGGCTAAGCAAACACACAGGCTGTGAAGTAGCTCTCTAGGTGCCCAGCAAAGGTTCTGGTGTAATTGAGAGGATATTGAACCAATCCGTGAGCTCCTCAACCACTGACACATTGAAAAAGGAAAAGGTTGCTCAGGCAGATTGATTAGCTAGCAGGCTCTCTACCTGCTGAATGAAAAGAACTATTAATGAGGCCAAACTAGAAGGAAACCTTTGTTCTGTCGTTAAGGTTGGGGAGAAAGGTCAATGATGGGAGTGAGGTGAAGCTAGGAGACAATCAATTATATGTCACAGGTAATCAATTACTGCTTCATGTGCACACATCCAAGCAGAAACCCCAATGCTTGCTCCAACGCCCTGTTTTCTCCTTAGTCTCTTGTCACTAATAACATCTCTCCTGATCCTGAAGTCAGTTCTTGGTTATTTGTTCATATTGCTTGTGACTTAACATAGACTTCAACACCTCTTACCTGGAAATTGCTAATGACCTTCCAACTCATCTCTCTATACCTTATAACCTTATTCCCTTAACTCTTGTAAGAATTTCTTTTAAATCACAAATCTTGCCACTTTTTTGGATGAAGCCTTTTATGGATTCTGTTCCCTGCTAGATAAAGTTCTAGTCATGGGACTCAATGCCATTCATTATCAGATCTCAAGATATTTTTCTAGAAACACTTTTCCATCAATACACAACTCAACTCTCACTATACCTCAAAACCAATGGCTTCCTCAGGTCCGGTGCTGGCTAGTTCTATGTCACTTTGACATAAATTGGAGTCATTTGAAAAAAGACCTCACTTGAGAAAATTCTCCAAACACCAGCCTATAGGGAAACCTGGAAGGCATTTTATTGATTAGTGGTTGAGGGTAGGTCTAGCTCACTATGGGGAGTGTCACACATAGACATGTTTTGGATGGTATAAGAAAACAGGCTGAGGGTTGGGGATTTAGCTCAGTGGTGGAGCACTTGCCTAGCAAGCAGAAGGCCCTGGGTTTGGTCCTCAGCTCCGAAAAAAAAAAAAAAGAAAGAAAAAGAAAAAGAAAACAGGCTGAGCAAGCCATGGGGACAATCTTAAGCTTTTAAGAACAACTCTTCTATGCCTTCTGCTTCAGTTTCTGACTCCAGATTCCTGCCTTGAGATTATTCCAAACCCTTTCAGCAGAGTGGTTTGGCCTTGAGTGCCATGTAGCATAATTTTTCCCTCCCAGCATACTGTCCTGGTGTTTTATCACAATAAAAACCTAACTAAGATGATTGCTACAGCACTCTCCTTAAGCTGAACCCTCTGACTGTAAATTTCTCTCTTCTTTCTACTAGATACATGTCTATTATGATTTAGAACCAAGTTAAAATGTCAAATCATTTTCTAATAATTTTCACTCCCTCAACTCCTTTAAAATTATATCTATCATTTCTGTGTGTCCTATACTGCCATGTGCTTTATTTTGTATCTATTGACTATGTAAGCTTAGTATGCTCAGAAGTTTCCAATTCATAATGAATGAGATAGCAGATGAAGCTTAGAATGTGTTGGTAAGTATTCTCTTTATTATTACTTGTAGTTGCTCTAAGAGTTATACCTATAAATCTCTAAAACATTGCAACATAAGTAATTCAGACAAACAAAACTTTTACAAAAATGTATGTAATTTTTATAATTTTTCACCAAATACCTTTGCCATTCCAAAATTCAAATATTTAATTCTTCCAGAATTTCTCCATGTTGACACTTGAAATTACTTGTATTAGAGTCTTTTTTTTAGGAATTGCAATTCCTTAGGGAGTAGAATCTCCATGTAGACACTTGAAATTACTTGTATTAGAGTCCTTTTTAGGCATTGGAATTCCTTTGGGAGTGGAATAGCCAAGGCACTCTTATAAAGCCGACATTCTAGTGACAGCTAAATTGGCAGGCAATAAGTAAATGAACAGATAACCTTAGTTGTGTTCCTTAATAGAATGCAATAATGGGCTGGCCAGACACCTCGTTAAGAAATGTGTCTATGGGGCTGGTATTTCAAAGGAAACCTAAATAAAGTGAGAGCCAGCAGCAAGTGCAGTGTCTGAAAGGTAATGACCTTGTTTCAAGGTAAGATTACTGTGGTTGGTTCTCAGCAGAAAGGGGTTGCTAGAAGGAATGCTACTGGGAAATGAGGTTGGAAAGCAAGAAGAGACTATACCATATACAACTTTATAAGCCAGAAAGAGAATAAAGTTATCTTTAATAGAATGGATTTCCTGTTCTACACAGTATAGACCATTAATTTTATGGTAAAACAAACTATAGAAAGCATCTTCAACATGGTCTCTAATTTCTGTCTCCACTGACCTGATTCTGATGCTGCTATCCTGTCTGATGGACCACTGTAGCTTCTGCATTAGCTTGTGGGTCCTACTGCTCCTGCCTTGGTCTGTATTATTGTCAGAGCATGTTTCTAAAAAGCAAGTGAGAACACATTATACTCCTGAACCTATGCTATTGTTTGCCTAAGTCCTAATCACCATAAAATTGTCATTGATAGCAGAAATTTCTTACATTCCTCTTGCTCATATCTACAATGTACATGTAGACACAGACTTGGGCCTGCCAGAAGCTGTGTCATTCTATGAATTCCTGCTGTTTTGTGTATCTTCTTTTCTTTAAGTATCCTCAAATGTCCTGTTCCTTTATAATTAGATTATTTAATATTAATATTTACTGTTAAGATGTTCTGAAACAATTTTCTGGACGTAAGACCTGTATAAATTTCAAATATGTTTTGTGAGAGGCTAGATATTTAACTTTCTTAACAGTGTCTTTGAGGGAACTTACAGGTTTAGTTTAGAAAAGGCTGTTCATCAAAGTTCGGAATTTATGCTTTTCAGACCTTAAGAAACGTTTTCCCGTGTAAAGAGTTCAGATTCTCTCTATGCTTTTGCAGGGTTGTTTTACTGTACTTGCTTTTCTATTAGATGAACAATCTGGTCCAAGTTATTTTACTTTCATTTATTTCTCTCAATTTGTAGTTCATTTCCCTTTCTAATTCCCAGCTTTTAGTATGGGATTGCAATTGTTGCTTTTAAAACCTTTCGTTTTTCTGAAACACACACCGAAATCTCTGGAAATTCTCATGGATACCACTGCAAGTACTGAAGATTTATTTCCCACCCATGTTTCAGCTGAAAATCTACAAATGGGAGTCTCACAACCATTAACTCAAGACATTGCCCAGCATTTATTTTATTATTTAAGTGATCCCTGGGTAATTTACACGTTTAATTTCCAATTATTTGATAATTTCCTAAATGCCAGTTTATATTTATATCTGTAAAGTAACTTTTATTTGCTAGATGTAATTCTCATCTTGGAAAGTTACTGCTGAATAAGCTCACCCTTCCTTGTTCTTTCTGAGCTCTGGCTGGCTGGTTCAACTCAGTTGTTCTGGCCCAAATTCTTCGTCAAGGTGACTGATTCAAACTGGCTTCTCTTGGCTTCTGACTGAAATGCTTGACTTGGCTGCACATTAACTCTGGCAACGTGTTCTAATCTTCTACTTCCTTCTCATTCTCTGGTTCCTTCTAGCTTTACCTGTGACCTATCTCTGTAAAACTGTCCTGAAAATTGCTAAATTGCTTCCATCCTCCCTCCCTCTCTCTCTCTCTCTCTCTCTCTCTCTCTCCCTCTCCCTCTCTCCTTCTCTCACTCCTTCCCCCTCTCACTAACTCCCTTTCCCTCTCTCTCTCTCTTTCCCTCTTCCTATCCCTTTCCCTCTCCCACCCCCTCTCTCTGTGTGTGTGTATATATATATATATATATATATATTATATATGTTTATTATTGTCAGCAAACATTCTATGTGATCTCAGTCAATTAATATATGTAGGGATTTGTTTCATAGGGCAAAGTATAGCCCAGAATATCCCTGCAGGAATTTGCCTTGTCTATTAAGTTAGGGCTTGGTTACCACTGTGCTGACTGCTTTTTGCTTTATTTTTTATTTATCTTTATAAAAGATGGGTTTTCATTTTTGTAATAAGCCATCCTCTTTGAGTTTATTAGCAATATCTCTTTATTTTATTGTTTCTGGTTGTTGTTCTAAAGTTGGGAGTATCCTTAACTTATCTAAATGTACTTGCAAATGATTGTAGAACTTCATGTGTAGTTTAAGGACCACACACATGCACTTTTCCACTCCTTCCAACTTTTTTTAATCATTTTACTTCTTATTTGTTTATCATTCTAAAACACTGATTTTTAAAGAAGTTTAATGAAATAAATATTTACTATTTACTTATAGATTTACTTCTCCCAATACTCACCATTCCTTACAAAATTTGAGTTTCCTGCAAATATAACTTTTTCTCAGATTAAAAATTGCTCTCTAGTATTTCTCACCAAGATACAATCTAACAGTGAATAGTTTGTTTTTGGCCATCTCAAAACATCCTTATTTCTTTTTATTTTTAAAAAATATCTATGCCTGATTAAGCCTTCTCAGATGTCAATAGTTTTATTGTTTTGGTTTTTGTATTTTAAGCTTTTTGTTTCTCCCAGCTCTGTAGAAATGCTGTTCCTTTGTTTTTTGATTGGCATTGTCTCTGGTCATTCACATCTTTGTAGGCAACATGTCCTTCTTTATCTGGCTGTTCATAGATTTTGCTCTTTATAATTGATTTTCAGCAATTTTATTATGATACGCAAAATTCCTTTTGTGTTTATTATGCTTCTATTTTGTTAACCTTCTGGATTCTGTCAATTGATTTAGTTTTTATCACATCTGGAAACTTTTCAGCCATTATTGCCTCAAACTTTATTTTGCCCCCTTCCCTCCAAACACACACACATAATTTCTAGGACTGTAATCAAATGTATGAAAAAATTCCTTAACTGTGAGCCCACATCTGTAGTACTCCATTGTTTTTTCATAGACATTTCTTTCTTCTGTGTTTTCATTTGGATAGGTTATATTGTTCTAAATTCAAAATAACTGTTTTCTTCAAGTATTCTGCTCTTATGTGCATCAAGAAAATTTTCTCCTTTGGATGCTGCAATATTTATCTCAAAGATATCCATCTGTTCTTTAAAATAATTTGTTATTTATTTAATTTATGTTTCCTTTAAACTACTGACATGTCATGGAAAACATTTAAGCTTACATTTTTATTTCACTATCCCTCCAATATCATGGATATGTTTCTATTATTATTATTTATATTTTACTTTCAAATGCCATACAATTTTTTGTTTGAACCTTGACACTGTAAACCCAGTATTCAACACCTGGGTTTTGTTTACCTTTCTTCATTGCTTGACCTGGTAGAGAGCTTATTGCAAGTGGAACCTGATTCTTTGGGGGTCTTTTGGTGTTGGCTGTCCATGAAGGTTTGGTCCTCAAATATCCTAGGTGGTCTTTGGGATCCTATGCTAGCTTAGTTAGTTTCATTTGGCTCCCTTTGTTTGCCCCATAAGTTTTTAATATATAGTTCTTCATTAACTGTCTTTGTGTGATTACTCTTTGCCAAACTTTGTGAAGTCTTAAAGGTTGATGGAAGGTATTCTACCAAATTTTCAATGGACTCCCAGGCCTTCTCTTAAAATTTTTTCTCTGTGTAGCTCTTCATTCTTACTACTAATCTTATAAATTCTGATAGCCTCAGCTTCCCTAAAGTCTAACATCTGTATCTAGCCCAGCAAGGCCATCAGGCTTGTCTTCATTTTCTTTCTAAAAAAATCAGGAGGATTCCCTTCCACACTAATTTTTATAGCACATATAGTACTTCCTACATCTAATGTCTGAGATTAGTTGCTACTTTCCTAGTTGTTTACACACTGTTCATGGGAAGAGGGCTTCACTTGAACCAACTGATCCACCATGTTGGAGCAGTTCATCAACAAAAGGGACACGGTTCTTGAAGCGGTCATCTTAGAACATAAAAATACCTCTGAATCCTCTGAATAAATAATGTTCCATCAGTGAGTATGACGATCACCAGGGTACCTGCCACATCCAACCAGCTTCACTCAGACCCAGTGGAAGGTATCCTGGTACTGGTGAGCAAGGCACATGGTATAATAGGAGCAAGTACGACTAATTATGGTTTTCCCTTTAACTGTAACAGGTCTTAGCACAAATTGTAAATATATACACTTTTGTATGAATCTAAATACTGTGTTCAGTGCCACACTTTATTCAAAAGTAAAAACCCAGTCCTGAAATAGGACCTTGCTTCAAGAAATACTCCAGTCTTTCCCCAGTTACCTTTATCTTTCCCATGTGATTATCTTGCTTCCCTTCCAGAACTCACCAATCCTTTACTGGCCACTGTGTGTTTAAATGTGCCATTGCTTCTCAGATAGCTGCTTCTTTTAAGTTAAACCCCCTTTCTGCAATTCAGTTCCTTTCAATTTTCAATAACCTCAGCACCTTGAATTTAATAATGCGTATAGCATTGAAACACTTCATGTTTCTTAGTCAGTAACACTTCTAAACATAATTATGTCTATAAAATCACTTAAACCTTACAAGAACATTTATCCAAACTTCACAGGTGAAGATAACAAGAGTTAAAGAACCTGGAGCTGGAGAGAAATCTCAGTGTTTAAGACACTGGCTGCTCCTTCTGGGGACCCATGTAGAGTTCCTAATGCTCACATGGTGGCTAGAGCTCTCCATAACTCCAGTTCTAGATTCCATGTACTCTTTGCATCTCCAAAGGCATGAGGCACACATGAAGTGACAGGCAAGCAGACAAAGGAGTCATACACTTAAAATAGAAGTAAACAAATCTTTTTTTTTTCCTTTTTTTTGGTTCTTTTTTTTTTTTTTTTTTCGGATCTGGGGACCGAACCCAGGGCCTTGCGCTTCCTAGGCAAGCGCACTACCACTGAGCTAAATCCCCAACCCGAAGTAAACAAATCTTAAAACAGACTTAAGCACTTTCTCAAAATTATTCAGTTATTAATAAGAAAGCATAAATATAACCTCAGCTTTCCATGTCTATACAAATTGTACACTTATAAGTTTTAATATGTTTTCACTATAATTAGGGGAATAACTTAAATGTTTTTCATACAAAATCAGAATTTCAGAGTATAAAACATAGTTAGAAGACTCTAAAAGCTTACAAATGATACTATTTTCAGATGTATTTGAGAATCAATGTACTATACTTTACTTTTTTTTCCACATAAATTTGTTACTGGTTGATGAGAAGTCAAGGAAGTGGCAACACAATTTTATTGTAATGAAATTTAGCATTTGCCAAATGATTGCTGATTGTACTATGTAAAAAGGGCATGAAGAAAGTAGAAATCAATTGCTCAGAAATGCATTCTTAAGCCCAAGTACCAGGCAACTGTTGAGTAATTGAATATCAGAAGTCTACCATTAGGGCAATAATAAGACATGCCTCACTTGTTATTGTGGTTGGCCTATTCTGTGTAAGTTACTGTTCCCTTGGCATTGCAGGATACCAGCAAGTAAATAGAAGACATTATAAAATTGCTTTGTAAGTGTAAGTACAGAATGTAATACTGCTATGTTGTTAGCTACAAACACTGGGCATTCTGAGCCATTAATATCCTTTGAAGGATAGGGTCAATTCTGGGTTCATGGACAAAATGCATTCACTTATCCATAAGTATTGTGAAATATAGCATTTAAATATAATATTAAAGTGGGATTCTTTCAAACCTAGTGTCCTTGAATGACACCAAGAATACCCTAGATATGATTCTGTAGGATTCAATAGAGGTCCTGCATGTGTTGTGTGCCTAGCAACTTGTTTATAATACATTTGTTTCTGGTCCCAGTAGGAAATCAGTTTCTGCATTAAAGGTAATAAAATTCCATTAACTCCCTAAATTGGTTTTAATGCTTACAACTACTTAGGTCTTCAAATTCTATCTATGCATATCTTCTTTTCAGACTCTGAGATATACCTGTTTTATGCAGTGCTAATAATACTAGATCAGGGTAGCAGTTTACAGTATTATGGGTAATGAGACTTCTGGAACTATTGTTAAATATTTGTTGTTGTTATTGCTTACAATATATCCCAATTGCAGCTTCCCTTCCATCCACTCCTCCCAGTATTCTAACCACATTCGTCCCAGTTCTCCCACCACCCCTCTGCTCCAAATCCATTCCAGAAAAGACTTCCCAGGGATACTCACTGGAAACAAGATACAATAATACTTGGTACAAACCCTCATACCAAGGAGGAAAAGGGTCCCAGGAGCAGATGAAGGGATCAGAGACACACCCACTCCCAAAGTTAGGAATCTGACAGAAACCACAGTCTAACAATAATAACTTACCTGCAGAGGACATAGCATGGACCCAGGGAGGCTCCATGATTGTGGCTTCAGTCTCTGTGAGCCCTGTTTAGTTGATTCTGTGGGTTGTGTACTTCCTGGTGTTCTCCATCCCTCTGGTTCCTTCAATTCTTCTACACCTCTTCCACAGGGTTCTCTCTTTATTACTATTTGTGTGTATGTACACTTGCACAGCTAAACACACATGTCAACAGCATGAATGTGGAGGTCAGGGGACAACTCCTGTGAGTCAATTCTGTCATTTTATCACAGTCATCAGGCTTGCACAGGAAGCATTTTCACCTGCCAAGCCATATCAACCAGCCAACATTTTTGTTGTAGACAGTTAAGATTGCAACTGAGGAGCTTAAGAATTTCCTTAGTATGAGAATGGATAGCCCGATGCTAAATAACAGTTGAGATGTTTAAAAGGATTTTGCTTCTTCACCATTAAATTCATAACTCTATTTCCTATAAAGTATATATCTGCGGGACTCAGGTAGGCTACGATGAAACAACAAACATTCCCTGAACTAAGGATGCTTAAAAGGAACATTATTTATGAAATGCCCATTTGGAGTCTTCAGGATGCCATGTTCTACTAGAATTGGAGTTGATGGAAAGCTTCTTGAGAAATATTAGTACCAAAGGGGCACATCAATCACTGTCTGGCTCTTAGGTTTTCTTGAGGATATAATTTCTATCTAAGTCTTTGGCTCAAAAGAGTGCCAAAAAATTATAGTGAAGAGAACTGATATCAGTAAACTATCCTACTGACTACTCAAGGTCACCGTGTCTCTATTCTTGCATGTAAAACATGCTCACCTGACTCATAAACTTTACAATTCACAGTGTCGATCTGAAGATCCAGGACCTAAGGCAGTTCATAGGTTGCATCACCATTACTCATTATCAGTGTATTCACCGGGGCTCTGCAGAGAACATAGGGGTTTAAAGTCTGAGCAGATGCACTGAAGGGCTCTTTCCTGGGGTGGTAAATACTTCTTCATTTGGCCTTGATTTGTTCCTTCTGTTCTTTTTTGTGGCCTCGCTTTTGTCTTCTGGGATTTTGTTGCTTTTCTATCATATTCCTTGGATACATACAGTTGAGTATCAGAGATTACTGTACCCACGAGGGACAAAGAGTCTTTTAGAAAGTTTCTCCAGTGGTCATTTAAGGCATCGGGCGTCTACAGGCAGCAATCCCATTGGCAGTGCAATATTTTTAAACTCATTAGACTCCATCCTTTTGTACCAGTGACTTCCCTGTATCAATGTGGCAGTTCTTTTCCACACTGACCCCTATACCTGCTGTAACTCTGTTTCGTTGTCAACCATGTCCGCTCTTCCAGGACCTGAGATCTTAGGCTCCTCTGGTTTCCCTTTCAGGCAACTGGTTTATGCTTTCTTTCCATATTTTCTCTTAAAACCTTTGTCCTATTAGAAGTATTGTCTGGGTATCAACTTACTACACCCAAAGGTTTGATGTGCCTTGTAATAGTTGAAAGAATTTGTATTCTCTTTCTTTTTTCTTCTAATGTGTAAGCTGAGAAGAAGCAGCACAAGTACAGGGCTTTTGTGCTGCTTTTATTTATTTTTTATTTCTGTTTGCTGGTACATTACATCTTCTGGGAAAAAATAGAAACTTCCTGATGATACCTCAATAAATGCAATCAATAAAAAGTGCATACTACAGTTCTTGATTCTACATGCTAATTTGAACAACACCTAAAATTTTGGGTATAAATTCTCATGTCACTCAGTGTTATGTTGCAGTGACAAAAGACTCCAAGTCTTAGGATTAATAGTATCAGAGGGAACTTTCCAGTGTGTATTGCATGGCCACTGGCAGCAGTCTGTCATTTTGTCATTCAGAGTCCCAAACAGATATAAGAAACTACCAATAGTTGCTAGCCATGGTGCCAAACTCAAAAGAGAAAGGATATTGAAGGAAACATTTCTTAAAACATTTCCAGAAGTGGTGTTTGTCCTATACACCAAAGAAAAACATATCACCACATTCATTTGAAGGTTGGCAAGACAGAGAGAGAATGGGGTGTTCCTTGACAGACAGCAGTGAGTCCAACAGAGGAGGAGCTGAGCACAAAGACTTAGTGACGTCATAACTGATTAAATAGCTCAGCTATCAAAGGAAGAATCACAAGCCCTGTCATCGATTCCCACCTAGAACGTTCCTAGAATGTAAGGATACCCCAAACGAGAAGATGAAGAACAACAAAGTCTTCTCAAGGGATGAAGATCAGATCCTCTTTATATTTTAGAAAGGAAGCCTTTTTTATTTCTATACCTGCTTTTTTTCCCCAAGATCAGAACTTAATTTGTAAAGACCCCAAATAAAATGATTTACTGATTTTTCCCCCTTTTTAATACATTTGTTCTACATGACTCTACCAGAAGGCTTTAAAACCTTCTTCAGATGATGTGAGCTACAGAAGACAGACCTGAGCTTAGTTTAGCCCAAAAGAGAAATTAATTCTTGTGCAAGTCACCTATGACTCATGAGGGATTCCTTTTCATCAGAGTTTGACATCTACGTCTGCAGCCAGGGTTCTAAGCGGATCAGAATAGCTTTGAACTGACAAACACCAAAGCATGGCAGCGAGTAGCAGGAAAGATCACATTTATGAATAAAGTTCAATCAATTGATTTCTTATTTCTCTACTAAAAATATGAACAGGAGCTACAACAATGCCACGTTTAGCTGAGTTAGGAGACTGTTCCTCCCATGTGTCAACTGCCTAATCGAGATGATTGCATCCTATTATCCTGCCTTCCCTGTGCTGTTCAATACATAAATGCTCTTCAAGCTTTTCTCTTCAAAAGATGAACGTGGGCCGTCAATTTCTCCTCCTGTGCAGCTTCCAATTGCCACGGTCTGAAGAGATCCTCAGAAAAGTGGGTATTCACAGGGCCCTCACCCTCATCAATAACTCATTACACCCATAGTCAGCAAAGCCAACTGGTCCGTGCTTACAGGACAGGAAACAAAGATGGGCCAGAGAAGAGGAGGGTACCACAGGATGTCATAAGTGGTATCAATGTCCATCTGAAGTGACCTTGAGCTTTTCATCTCTCAGTTTGATTTCCCACTTACTGTAGTCTCCTTGGGCCTGTTTTAATGCCTCGTTCCATCACACCAGCCTAGCGCCTGGAGTAACTGTCTAATTAAGATCACTTTCATTAATCATACACCAATGCATGTACTAATGCTATTCTTATTTTGTTGAAAAAGTAATTTTTTTCTCAAGCTGTTAAGATCAAATTAGGGAAATTTTACAATTTTATGTGATTACTAAAACCCTAAAGCCTACCAATACCAAGTAAAATAGAAGTTCTTATAATATGATTTGATTAAGAAATGTGGCGTGTGGTCAGCAAAATAGTTATCATCATGTTAAATAGTATCTACTAATGTGTGAGCAATATATAATGAAGAAGAAGATCAACTGATTTCCACATATTGGTTTTTTTTATCAAAAATGCACTTTAAAATCATAATGAAACACAAGTTCATTTTCACAAGGTGGCATAAAGACATGTGAGAAATTAAAGTGGATTAATTTTGGTGTTGCCTAAAGTAATGACCTTCATGTATGAATATATTTTGTCCTGTGATATTGGGATCACCCCTGGCCCTGTGGTTAGCCTCTTGAGTGCCTGTGACAAATTATACTGGAAAACATTTAACAGGAGCAAAAAAGCTTAGGAAAGTTCTTCTGCCTTTATGTTTGCCCTCACATTCTTCCGCCTTCGCCATGTGAACATTCCCAGGTTAGCCTCCCTGGGGATGAGATACATGGAAGTTAATATTATTTTCCCAGCCATTGCTGTAGACACTAGAGGGCATGGCTGGCCTGCTGCCCTGCTGTTAGCCAATTGCCTGGCCTATCTTGCTTAGATGTTCTGAACCATTCAATGCACAGACTCATGAGTAAAAATAAACAGTCATTGCCATATGTCGCTTAGGTTTTAAAGTCGTTCCATGACATTTTTGTGGCAATAGATATCTGCAACTTTGAAGAACTGTTTAATAGAGTTTTGAGTTTAATAGAACACCAGACAATAGAATTCACAATGCCTAAATTTAGTCTCAAAATCTGTCAGTACAAAATTCTCTTCTACAGCTACATAGTAACATATTATGAAACTTCTGAGAGAAAAATATTAATTTAGAATGTTCCTTAAATGTCACTTTACCATATTGAGCAAGCAAACATGCCTCTGAAAATCATTCAACTCTCGCCTTTTCCCCCTCTTTTTCTCCTCCCAACCAAATAGTCAAAGAAAGAGAAGGTGTTTTGAAGGGACGGCAAGAACCCTCATGCAAGATTTTCAAGTTGAAGAGGGAAGGAAGCTCTAAAGCCCGACCTACTCTGTTTCAGCTGGAATTCTTAGTGCATTTAGAAATGGACAACAATGAGAATGGTCAAGGTATGTCACTAGAAACTTTTAGTAATAACTCTCTTGAGGCTCAATATGTGCACACCACACCAACTTAAAGAAAGAGGGTTTGTTAGACTTTGCCCTAAACAAAACCTCCCTAAATAACAGAATTAGACTCAATGCTCAGGATTGTTACCGGCCTGGCTCCAAAATGGAACATCCTCAAAAATATAAGAACAAACCTTCAGTGGTGTCAGCTATCAACTTAATATTGTCTAGAATCATCTTGGGGAGTCTCGGTTGAGGAATTGCCAGGTCAAAATCACCTGCGCCCATGTCTGCAAGAGATAGTCTTAATGGATCATTAATATGGGAGGGACCAGCCCGCTGTAGGTGGCACCAACCCTAGGCATGTGGGCCTGAGTTATATAAGAAAGCTATGCAGGAGCCACCCAATAAAGCAACAGACAGCATTTCTCCATGATATCTATTTCAGTTCCTGCTTGAGTTTCTGACATGAATTACCTCAATGATGGACTATGATCTAAATGTATGAACTAAATAAACTCTTTCATCCCCTGTGTTCCTTCTGGTCATAATATTTATCATAGCAACAGTTACACAACAAATAAAAAGGAAGAGAGGATAGCATACAAGTTCATCACATTGACAGACCATGTTTTGGAAATGCACTTGATAGCAGGCAGATTGAAATCTAACTTGAAAACTTAAATTGCTACCTCGTGTTTTGGAAATGTAGATATCTCACACATCTTCTTGGCCAGGAACTGCATTAAATGTGTCTTCCTTTGAACACACAATGGTTGCTCTGTCTATTCTTGTCCTCTTGGAAATGAAGCCTCCAGAACCTAACCATCCCCCCACAGCTCACTGTCTGGTGCTCAAAGTCTGTCCTTCCCACGACAATTCACAGCACAATGACCTGGGACTGCTCGTCCCTGTGACAAATTCAATGCTGTGGTCTTAGTTTGCCCTCTTAGGAACCGAGACCAGAAATATGTTTCTCCATGAAACAAAGTAAAAGCAAGAACAGAAAAGAAACTTGAACCTTCCAATTCCCAATCCAGCATTCCTCCCATGAATAATAACTGATAAAACAGTTATGAGAAAGCACTATACTAAGCTATGCTCCAGTGGAAGGAAAGGATTAGTTCTGGGCCAGAGGTATCTATCTGATGGACACTCATTGTAGTAATCCTCCAATTAGCTGTTGTTATTTGAATGTGTTCTCCAAAGTCCATACTATAAGCCTGGCTTGTACATAGCACGTTTAAGAATGAGTGGCTAATGAACAGCCTTCTGGCAGTTGTGGCTATGCCCTTGAAGAGGATATTGGAACCCAAGCCTTTCCTGTTCTTTCTTACTTCTGGCCATAATGCAAATGGGCTTCTTCTGCCATATACACTCATCATAACCTTCATCCCAAAGTAATGGGATCAACTGGCCATGTCCTGTAAGCTAAAAGAACCTTCCTCATTAAACATTACTACCTCCATTACTTTCATAAGGAAATGAGAAGCTAACTGAAACATTTCTTAAAATCTCTTTTTTCTCTTAAAGTGTACTGTATCCTATTCCTCTCTGTTGCCCTGTATCTCTCCCATGCCTCCAACTCTTTCTTAACAGTATATCCTATATTCCTATATATATATATCTTATATCACAAAGGAGTTACAGGTGTGATTCAGAATTTTAAACAGGAAACTTATTACTGAGGAATTTATTCACATGAGCCTTGCCAGCACGTTGCAAACTTTGAAAAGAAAAACTCAAAAGCTCACAAAAAAAATGTGTATGAATTTTATGCTAAATGTTAGATGTCTGAACTTCCCTGACTTTGGATATAACACAGAATTTAGGGAATGATGTGAATTATGTAACATGCAAAATTTGAATATGCAGATTTGCAAGCCTTTCTTGTTAGGCAAAGTTAATGCTCATAAAAAGATGTAAAGTGAATAAGAACAATATTTAAAGAACTCCTTATGCAGGCCCATATGAATTCTTTACATATTTTAAGTAGCATATTCTACTATTCTTGAAAAAATGTTTTCATATATGCTTGTCTTATATTTAAGCCATTTGTATGACATCAGTGGGATGAATGACTAGAAATTCCTACCAATCTGCCTCGCTTTCTCCCAGAAAACAATGAATAAACAACTGCAGGGAGGGTTGCTTTTTGTTTTGTGTGTGTGTGTGTGTGTGTGTGTGTGTGTGTGTGTGTGTGTGTGTGTGTGTGTGTGTGTGTGTGTGTGTTTTGCCAAAGTCACTAAAGGAATGTACTATATAACAGCCAAGATGTAACTTGAATTCTGTAGAACACTAAGGCCAGGAAAGCCACACATGGGGAAGGTAAGAAAACATTCAACTACCGCTCCACCACTGGGCACTAATCCAGTCAGGTCTCAATCAAGACAGCTCCCCGAGAGCAAAGGCCTGGAGCAGTGCATCACCTGCAGTCATCCCCATGTCAATTATAAGGAAGGAAGCTGCAAGGGAAGCAGCCTGATCTACCCAGAGCCAGTCACTGCACCCTGCTGAAACATGAGCCTCGAGCTGATCGTCACATGAAAACATGCCCCTAGTGAACAATGTAAAATGTATAAAAAGAATTAATGCAGGGAATGGGGGATTATAAAAAGCAAGGAAACATGTTGCCACCACAGGAACAAAATAAATCTCTAGAAATCAACACCAAAGATCTGGGGATTTATGAATTTTTTGAAAGAAAATTCAAAATAGTGTTCTCTGGAAAGCTCAGGAATGTAACAAAGAACACAGATAGGAAATTCAATGAATTCAGTGTGGCAATGCTTGATCTGAAGGAGAAGTCCAACCCAGAACCAAACAGAAGTCATGACACTGACAAAATTAACCATGAAGTAAAAACTCAGCTTCTAACGGAGGAAAGAAGCCATGAACTTGAAAATATCTTTAGATGATTCATTCAAAGGAGGGAAAGAAAGTGAGAGAGAGAGAGAGAGAGAGAGAGAGAGAGAGAGAGAGAGAGAGAGAGAGAAGGCAGAACTTTGGACGCAACACTCAATGAATAAATGTTGAGATTACAGTCATTTCAGAAAGTGACAAGAGAAAGACAGAAAGCTTACTTAGTGAACATAACTACTGAAAATATACCAAATGATGGTGGCAACAAGCAAGAGAGCTCCATACCCTACATACAGACATGACTAGCAGTCTTCTTTGGGGCATTTGATGACAACAACACTGTCAAAAGTAAAAGACAAAGAGAGGAGGCTAAAGTTAAAATGTCACATATAGGGAATCCCTATCAGGACATCAAGGGATTCCTCAGCCAAACCTCACAGGCCAGGTGAGAAATGCATGATACACTCAAGGCTGAATGAGAAAAGAGCCAGCCAAGACTCTAGTATGTGCCAACACTGGCCTTCAAAAATGAAATGGGTTTTAATGATCAAACAACAGCTATTGGGCTTTATCACCAGTAGATCCATTACTGCAGTGGGAAAAGGCTGGTAGGGGAAAAACTAAATTGTCACCTGCAAAGGAATGAATGTGGACCTTTATCTTATACCCAATGCAAATGTAAGCTCACAATGGGCAGAACACAGAAATATAAGGTCAGAAATTATACAACTCCTGGATGAGGACAAAGGAAGACTTCTGTACAGTGCTTAAAGGAGTTCGTGAAGTCGAAAACAGAGAATGATAATTACTTACATGAATATACACATGTGTATAGATCTTATTAACTAAGTTAAATACATAAACCAGAATAAGACAATACTGGAATGGTCATGGATATAACACACATATCTATAGTATGAAAGGGGAAGTTTGGAAGCTTATAGCAATAATGTGTGTCCATCACAAAAATAGGAGAAGCTAGGTGTAGTGTCTGGTGCCTCCAGTGTGTGGGTCTTGAAGTCACCTCAAAAGAAAACAAGATGTAAGCTAAGTAACATGCATAGAATCAGTGTTGAAAACCACATAATCACCTCAATCTACACAGAAAAAAAGACACCCAGCAAAGAACAACATGTTTCTTTATAAAACTTTCATGGCTTTAAGTATGGAAGTTCCTAAATGTAATAAAGGTCACTTGCAAAACAAATTACAGCTAAAATTAAAACCATTCAAATGAACAGACTTTCCATAAATATTTAGTATAAAGATGCCCATAATGGCTTTTATTCAACAAGAGTACTGAAAGCTATTGATCACAGCATTAAGGCCAGGAGAACTAGGGATCCAAATCAGAAATCCAGGAATTAAAATAAAATCACATCTATTTGCAACTGCTGTGTTCCCTGTATGTATATGATGTATATGTGTGTGTATCTATATGTACATGTATAAATATATAATGTATTGTATGTGTGTTGTATATGTAATGTATATGTATTATATGTGTTTGTATATGAAAATATGTATATGTATACAATGTGTATATATGTGTATGTGTATATGTATATAAATACATACATGTGTGTGTGCATGTGTGTAAAACAAATGCTAATCCTAATAGCTGAGCTATGTAAAATTACAACTAAGTGATAGCCTTACTGACAAAGAAATCAAGGAAGCATTATCATTCTACATTAACATCAAAAATAAAGAATTTCCTGAGAATAAATCTAAGATCTGTGTTTTGAAAGCTATGAAACATTGTTCTGACACCCGAAGCAACACAGAGTCAGTAAAGTCACTATGACAACTTTGTGACTTTCTGCACGACTGTGGAAACAATTCTGAAGTAAGTGTGATGTCCAGAGAAGCTCGTCCAAGCCACCAGTGAGAAGACAGAGTTAAAGCCATCAGCAAGCCTGACAATAACTATGGTGTGGAAACAGTTGCCTCGACCCATGGAGCCCCCAAAACACCCTGAAAATAAATTCAAATCCACCGTCAACTAACTTTTGGCAAAATGCGAAGAGGGCACAGTGGGAAAAAGAAGCCCTGCTCAATGGCTGGTGGGTGGAAAACTGAATTTTCTCATACAAAAGAATGAACTTGAGCCTGTATCTCATACCCAATACAAATGTAAGCTCACGATGTGTGGAACACAGACATATAAGGTCAGAAATTATAAAGCTCCTAGTTGAGGACAAAGGAAGACTTCCGTACAGCGACTTTGAAATGACTTTTGACTAGCACACCATAAGCTCATACCACACAAGATAAAATGAATGAATGAGACTACATTGAGGAATAATAATAATAATAATAATAATAATAATAATAATAAAATTAAACCTTGAACATAGCAGAGGAAAAAGAAGGAAAAGGTGTAACAGCAGCCAAGGAATTGAGGAAACATGTTTGCAATCTCTCCTCAGAAAAGTGTGTGATAAATAACACACAGCAATCAATAATTGAAAAAATAACACAAATTTTAAAAGAGGCAAGGGATCTAAAGGTGTATTTTTTCTAAGACTAATATGGACAAGGTATATGATAAAGTGTTCAAAATCCTCAATCATCAGGGAAATTCAAAGGACAATTAGTGGTAAAAATGAAAAAAATTATTCATTAAACAAAACAAAACAAAACTGTGATGGTTGCATATGCTTGGCCCAGGGAATGCCACTATTAGAAGGTGTGGCCTTGTTGGAGGAAGTGTGTCACTGTGGGGCTGGGTTTGGAGACCCTCCTCCTGGCTGCCTGGGGATGTTCAGACAGTTTCTGGCTTCCTTCGGGTGAAGATGTAGAACTCAGATTCTCCTGCACCTGCCTGCCTGGATACGGCGAGGAAGAAAGGGGAGATTCCTCAAAGTTGTTCTATAACCTCTATATGAGCTGTGTTCTTCCCTCACATGTGCACAAACATACACACACACATTAATGTGAATGTCTCATTGTTACTACCAACAGGTAGAGCCCAGAAGACGCTGTGTTATGTAAAAGAAAGAAGATACAGAGCGCTTGCACAATGTCATAGGTGAAATGAAAAAGAAAACCCCAAAATTAGAAATGAAAAATCATGGTTAATAAAAAAGCATGGTAGGGAGAAAGTATGTGTGTGTGTGTGTGTGTGTGTGTGTGTGTGTGTGTGTAGAGGGCATAGGTCAGAGGCCGTGCAATGGACAGTACTCTGAAGGAACATTTTACAGGTCTGCTGCACAAGTGGAGGACTCCATTAAAAATTTGATGTATAATATAATAAAATTTCCATATAATTCATAGCAAAGAGGTATGTTTTAGCTGCTCCTTCAACAAAGACAAAGAGAATGGCTAGATACAGATAATGATGGACATGTTAGTCTGTTTTACTGTACTAGCCTTTGTACCATGTCTGTGACCTATGAGTTACACTGTATATTTTAAACACACAGTGAAATGTGTATGAAAAATTCAACCATTTGATTATATTTTTGATCCTCTGTCAATAGGATATTTTTG
This sequence comes from Rattus rattus, assembly GCF_011064425.1. NCBI lineage: Eukaryota > Metazoa > Chordata > Mammalia > Rodentia > Muridae > Rattus > Rattus rattus. The sequence continues at coordinate 17,448,461 of NC_046156.1, forward strand.
AGACGAATCATTAATGTATAACATACAACTTCAATTTTTATCAAGAAAAGGAAAAAGAAAAATTTCATAACCTGCTAATGGTGATTCTCCTTCTTTTCCCAAACAGCATCACTCTATGAAACCAGAAAAACCTACATTACTGTGTACCTCATTTTCCTTGTGTTAGTACAACAGAATAAGGTGCCATCCTTGACAGTCTTCAGACACAATCAAAGTCTCCCAGCATCCTCACCGGCATGCATTGCTTCCACACCATGTCTTGGATCACACCCAAATCTATCACAATTTCACGACTGATTTGTCCTACTGATAACTTCTCGCTGATTAGAACAATTCACAATGGAGTCATTTCGGAGCCAGTTGCTTGTTCTAACAATTGGAAATGCACTTTTGCTTAATACTGTAGGAGCACCGGAGATTCTTCAAGGTTTCTACGGCCAGTGTCAACCCAGAAATCATGCATTTGGGTCCCTTCCCTCCAAGTTGGAACACAGCCTGCCCCTCCCTAAACCAGGCTTTCTAAAGACACAATATATATTTTGATTTTGTTTTTTTTTTTCAGAACATGGTCCCAATTTTCACTTCCAATAGGAATATTTTTAGAGACCTAGGAAAGCAAAATGTCTTGAAAATGTCTACAAAACTTCTCTTAGTTTCTTTCCAAATGTCATGATTTTTTGGAAAAGACCACACCAAGTGGTAAGGAGATGGACAAGACTGCAAACAGTTTCAAGTCTCTTTGGAGATGTTCCATGTCCCACATTACATATGAACTGAGAAATGAAACATCTGTGACTAATACAAAATTGAGTCTGTCTTAAATTATAATTAACAGCAATGAGAAAACGCTGCCTGTTCACTTCTTCAGAGAATCAAGTCATGTTTTTAGCATTAAAAAGCTTGAGCCGATCATTATTATTTGTATAATTGCTCAGCCCAGCGCTCTTCCAAATTGCAGCTCAGGACAACAGAATAGGAAGAAGGAAGACTCTTACCACAATTTAATAAAGCCTTCAAAATTAGGTTGGTTTTTTTTTTCAGGAGACTTTAAACCTTCCATAATATTTAATCTGTAAGACCTCTTCTTGGCCCCATATCAAATATTCATATCATCTTTTTCTTTGTACCAAATGCTGTTGATAGGACTTAGGCATTTAGCTTTAGAAAATATATCGTCCTAATTTTTCTCCTGACAAAATTTCCAAGAGGATGTAACAAAGGAGAAGAGAATAAATTAAATTTCTTTGGGGAACCCATGCTGAGGCCTCTAGGCTGTGCTTATGGAAGAGAAAATGAAGGCCTCAAACACAGTACTTCATCACAGGCATGGGCATTAGGAGCCCAATGTCCCCGCCCCCAATCTCCTCCCTTTTCTTTAAATAGCATAGTAGACATCCACGCTGCCAATAGACTGCGTTGTGGGGCCCATCGCTTCTGTTTTCTCGCTTTCTAGTTATAATCTGTTTCTAATTTCAGGCTCACCTTCAGTTTTGGAGATCCTGCCATACATGGCAACCTAGCTTAATTTTGGGCATCTTTTTCTTTCCCTCTGCACAAGCCTCTTCTGTCTTCCTCTGGAAGGTGCTGCCCCATGCTATTCAGGTCCTTAAGCAAATGCTACCCTGTCTCTCTAAGTCAGCAAATGACTCTGAAGAAAAGATACCACTCTCTCTTCTTCACTCATAGGACCTACAATGTCTTACGTATGTGAAAATATGTAGCCTTCTGAATCTGTAAACCCGCTGCACAGTCTTCCCTTTATACATCATGACCCAAGGAATTCTAGCATCGACTCTTACTTGTACAGACCTGGGAGGAAAGACTGAAATATTTAGGAACAAGCCAAAGCTTTCTGCCCGTGTTTGGTGGCTGTGTCTAGCATACCATTAGGCATCTATTATGGCCATTATTTATATAAAGACTTTAGGTTCTTAGGTGTCAAACAACTAGTTTTAGGCCACTATTAGTAGCTGGGTCTGGTAGCTTTGTCTCTGTTAACTTTCTTTCTTTCTTTTTTTTTTTTTTTTGGATGAGAATACCTTTAAATAACTTGAAAATTTGTGAGCTCTTCAAATTATGCTGATTATTATGAACCTGGCCTCTGCTACTTGTCTTCTGATTGTACACATTCCTTCAACACTCAAATATGTAACATTCAATGTGCCATGCCTCCTTTTCCAATGCTGTCTCTTAGGTCTGGCTCTTCTCCGCAAACCCTTTAGATGTCTCCTCAAATGCTCTGTGCAATACCCATTTTTGTTTAGTACTTGGTCAAGAAGAAGATTTATTTTGCTCATTGTTTCTGGGGATTCAGTCCAGGAATATATGATCTCACAGATTGTGGTGAAACATTGGGAAAGAAGGAATGTGTAGAGGAAGTCTCATGCTAGATAAGAAGCAAAGAAAGAGGAAGTGACTAGAGGCCAGGCATAATCACCAAAGGCTCCTAGAACCTCCTTTCTCTAGCTAGGACCCTTGTCCTAAAGGTTCTACCAACTCCTAAAATAGTACCCCTAGCTGACAATCCAGTGTTCAGCACACGATCCTGTAGAAGACACTTCATTCTCAGACTGGACTATGCAATGTGAATCTTAGCATTGGTCAAAGAATATTATAACTTCTACTCAGATCTACATCTGGGTATTTGATGTTACTCAGTTACCTGTCCTGGGAAAAGGGATTTCCGCACAGACTCTCTCAAGGTGCTAAACCTCAACATACAAGCATTAGAATGCACAAACAATGGAAAAGCAAAATTTGGTTTTAAAAATCACATCTCATGATACTAATAGAGGACTTTAGGAAGGACATAAATAATTCCCTTAAAGAAATACAGGAGATCACAGGTAAACAGGTAGAAGTCCTTAAATAGGAAACAAAAAATCCCTTAAAGAATTACAGGAAAGCACAACCAAACAGGTGAAGGAATTGAACAAAACCATCCAGGATCTAAAAATGGGAATAGAAACAATAAAGAGATCACAAAGGGAGACAAACCCAGAGAGAGAAAACCTAGGAAAGAGATCAGGAGTCATACATGCAAGCATCACCAACACAATACAAGAGATAGAAGAGAGAATCTCAAATGCAAGACCATCAAAGAAAATGCAAAATGCAAAAAACTCCTAACCAAAACGTCCAGGAAATCCAGGACACAATGAGAAGACCAAACCTATGGCTAATAAGTATAGAAGAGAAAGAAGGTTCTCAAATTAAAAGGCCAGTAAATATCTTCAACAAAATTATAGACGAAAACTTCCCTAACCTAAAGAAAGATTGCCCATGAAAATATAAGAGGCCTACAGAACTCCAAATAGACTGGATCAGAAGAGAAACTCCTTCCATCACATAATAATTAAAACACCAAATGCACACACACAAAAAAAAAAAACAAAGAAAGAATGTTAAAAGCAGTAAGGGAAACAGGTTAAGTAACATATAAAGGCAGATCTATCAGAATTACACCTGACTTCTCAACAGAGACAATGAAAACCAGAAGATCCTAGATGTCGTACAGACCCTACGAGAACACAAATACCAGCCCAGGCTACTATATTCAGAAAACTCTCAATTAACATAGATGGAGAAATCAAGATATTCCATGACAAAATCAACTTTACACATTATCTTCCCAAAATCCCACCCTCACAAAGGATAAAAGATGGAAAAATCCAACACAAGAAGGGAAACTACACCCTAGAAAAAGCAAGAAAGTAATCTTTCAACAAGGTCAAAAGTATATAGCCACACAAACAATTCCACCTCTAAAAACAAAAATAACAGGAAGCAACAATCCCTTTTCCTTAATATCTCTTAACATCAATGGACTCAGTTCCCCAATAATGAGACATAGATTAACTGACTGGATATATAAACATATATATGCATTTTGCTGTATACAGGAAACACAAAGACAGACACTACCCCAGAGTAAAAGGCCAGAAAAATTTCCAAGCAAATGGTCCCATGAGAAAAACTGGAGTAGCCATTCTAATATCGAATAAAATCTACTTTCAGCCAAAAGTTGGCAAAAAAGATAAGAAAGGATATTTCATACATGTCAAAGGAAAAAAAATCTACCAAGATGAACTCTCAATTCTGAACATCTATGCTCCAAATGCAAAGGCACCTACATTCATAAAAGAAACCTTACTAAAGCTCAAAGCACACATTGCACCTCACACAATAATGGTGGGAGACTTCAACACCTGACTCTCATCAATGGACAGATCATGGAAACAGAAACCAAACAGAGACACAGTGAAACTAACAGAAGTTATTAAACAAATGTATTTAACAGATATCTACTAAAACAAAAGAATATACATTCTTCTCAGCACCTCATGGTACCTTCTCCAAAGTTGACCATGTAATTGGTCACAAAACAGGCCTCAACAGATACAAGAAGATTGAAATAATCCCTTACAGCTTATCAGATCACTATGGACAAAGGCTGTACTTCAATAACAAAAACAACAGAAAGACCACATACACATGGTAGCTGAACAATGCTCTACTCAATGATAATTTGGTCAAGGAAGAAAAAAGAAATTAAGCAGATGGAAAGATCTCTCATACTCATGAATTGGCAAGATTAATATAGTAAGAATAGCCATCTTGCTGAAAGCTATCTACAGATTCAGTGCAATCTCTATCAAAGTTCCAACTCAACTCTTCATAGAGTTAGAAAGAACAATTTGAAAATTCATTTGGAATAAAAAAAACCAGTATAGTAAAAACTATTCTCAACAATAAAAGAACTTTTAGGGGAATCACCATCCCTAACCTCAAGCAGGATTACAGATGAATAGAGATAAAACCTGTATGTTATTGGTACAAGGATAGGCAGGAGGATCAACGGAATAGAATTGAAGACCCAGACATGCACCCACACCTATGGTCACTTGATCTTTGACAAAAAGAGCCAAAATCATCCAGCAGGGAAAAATAGCATTTTCAACAAATAGGGCTGGTTCCACTGAAACTCAGCATGTAGAAGAATGCAAATTGGCCCATTCTTATGACTCTGTACAAAGCTCAAGTCCAAGTGGATCAAGGACCTCCACATAAAATAAGATATACCCAAACTAATAGAAGAAAAAGTGGGGAAGAGCCTTGAACACATGGTCACAGGGGAAAATTTCCTGAACAGAACACCAATGGCATATGCTCTAAGATCAAGAATCAACAAATGGGACCTCATAAAATTGCAGAGCTTCTGTAAGGCAAAACAGCAACCAATATGTTGGGAAAAGATCTTTACTAATCCCACATTGGATAAAGGGCTACCATCCAATATATACAATGAACTCAAGAAGTTAGACTCCAGAGAATCAAATAACCCTATTAAACATGGGGTGCAGAGCTTACAAAAAGATTCTCAACTGAGGTATATCAAATGGCTGTGAGGTACCTAAAGAAATGTTCAACATCTTTAGTTATCAGGAAAATGCAAATCAAATCATCCCTAAGATTCCACCTCATACCAGTCAGAATGACTAAGGTCAAAAAACAAGTGACAGCACATGCTGGTGAAGAGGTGGAGAAAGAGGAATACACTTCCATTGTTGGTGTGATTGCAAGTTGGTACAACCACTCTGGAAATCAGTCGGGCAGTTCCTCAAAAAATTGGTGGTGGGGACCCAGCTATACCACTCCTGGGCATATATACCCAAAAAGGTGCTCCAACATATAACAAGGTCACCTGCTCCCCTATGTTCATATCCACCTTGTTTATAATGGCTAGAAGCTGGAAACAACCCAGATGTCCTTCAACAAAGGAATGGATCCAGAAAAAATGTGGTACATTTTACAGAATGGAGCACTATTCAACTATTAAAAATCATGACTTCATGAAATTATTAGGCAAATGGATGAAACTAGAAAATATCATCCTGAGTGAGGTAACTCATTCACAAAAGAACACACATCAGATGCACTCACTAATAAATACATATTAGTCCAAAACCTCAGAATTCCAAAGGTAACAATTCCCAGACCACATGAAGCTCAAGAAGAAGGAAGACCAAGGTGATCATGCTTCAGTACTTCTCAGAAGGGAGAACAAAATACTCACAGGAGGAAATATGGAGACAAATTGTGGAGCAGATAATGAAGGAAAGGGCATCCAGAGACTGCCGCACATGGGGATCCATCCCACATGCAATCACCAAACCCAAACACTATTGCTGATGCCTAGAAGTGCATGCTGACAGAAGCCTGATATAGCTGTCTCCTGAGAGGCTCTGCCAGAGCCTGACAAATATAGAGGTGGATGATCGCAACCAAACTTTGGAGTAAGCATGGGGTCCCCAGTGGAGGAGTTAAAGAAATGGACTGAAGGAGCTGAGGGAGTTTGTAACCCACAGGAAGAACAACAATATCAATCAACCAGGATCCCCAGAGTTCCCGGAGACTAAACCACCAATCAAGGAGTACAAATGAAGCAACCCATGACTCCAGCCACACATATGAGAAGATGGCCATGTCTGGTATCAATGGGAGAATAGGCCCTTGGCCCTGTGACTGCTTGATATCCCAGTGTAAGGGAATGCCATGGCAGGGAGTCTTGAAGGAGTTGGTGGGCGAGCACCCTTATGGAGGCAGGGGTTGAGGGATGGGATAGGGGTTTCCAGGGGAAACCAGGAAGGGGAATAACATTTGTAATGTAGAAAAAGAAAATATTCAATAAAAAATGAATGAAAATAAAAACAAAAACTCATCCGCATAAGATGGAACAGAAGATTCTAGAGCTTCCATGAACAAAGGCAGAGAAGCTTGGCTAGAAATGTGTTCTTCATTAAAGACTAAGGTCTGGAGTGGAGGAGATTGAGTCTTTGACCCTTCTGTGATCTTAAACAAATTGCTTAACATCTCTGAAGCTAATTTTCTTTATTTAAATAATGGCCAGGATAGGTCGCTTGTTGTGCTGAGTATTAAGTGACATAGAACATCTAAAGGAGTTAGAACAGCACATAGAGCATAGTCAATGCTTCTCAAACCCTGGACGGTTAATTAATTCTGTCTCTTTTTAGTAATTAAATACTTGAGAAGCAATTTAAGAGAGGAAGGTTTATTTTGGCTGTAGGTTTAAGAGGGGACACAATCTACCGTGGGGGGAAAAGTTCCATTAAGCAGAAGCATGAAACTGACCATTTCATGTCCACAGTCAAGAACCAAAAGCAGATAGGAAGTGGGCCAGGCTGTAAAGTGTCAAGGCCACCCCAACTGACATACTTTCTCCCCAAGCAGCACCACCAGTGTTCAACCACAGAGCCTATGGGACACTGCACATGCCAACCAGGACACGTAAGGGACAAATGCGACTGGACTGTGGGTGAGTAGACCCTGAGGGTAGCAGCCACTCTCCTTAGTGTTTTACATATATGGTCTTGCTTTCCTCTTTCTACAATGAAGAGAGTAAATCTAAAAGAGGACAAAAAGCATGCTCGGTTTTAATTTCACCTACATTAGGTTATAGAATTCTTTAGCTACCTTAACACATACTGTTAATGATGCCTCCAAAGGACTACTGTTGTATCTCAATGGCAGAGTGCTTTCCTATGTTGTACAGGGTCATGAGTTCAGTATCCAGCACCACAATTAATAATGATAAATCATCACTATATCATCATCATCACCATCACCACATCATCATCACCACCACCACCACGATGCTTCAGTGATGTTCCTGATCATGGGGATTTTCTGTGTACCAACAAATCTGTTTTGTACAAAACCACAGATCTTCTAGTCAGAAGGCAACGCCTGATATTCGGAAAGGCAAACATCTGTAATCTGTAGGGAAGTGTGCGGGAAGGGCTAGCCAGGGAGCTTCTTGATCTACTCCAAGAAAAATGGCGGAAAGGCCTGTACAAGTGCAATGCAGTGAATGTGGATGGAAAAGCAGTTTCTGACTAAGGAATCATGCAGGTCCTGAACAACAGAGAAATACAAAGATGATCAGATGGGACATGAGAAAGGCACAGGAAAGAAGGGAGAGGGAGAAAATTTATTTAATTGGAACATCAGTTTACCTCCTTCTCCATTCTGGAGAACTTTAACAGGTGTCTCCCACCAGGAGTCCCCACAAATTGTTATGGTAGAGCCCAATGGTGCAGGTATAATAGGAAAAATTTATCTGTCTGGTAAATTTGATGTCTTCAAAGCTTAATAGTAGTTGGGTGCCAGCACTATAAATTTAAAGGAAAAAAAAGCCTTAGAATCCCTTTCTACCCAGGAAAGCTGAAAAGTATTCTGAGAGTCAGAGGGTCTGCCAGCCTTGTCCTTAAAGCAAAAGATAGCACATGCGGCCGTCTTTTATCCCACAAGGTGCTAGTGTGGAGCAAGAACATTCAGTGGGCCTTCTTGGTGCATAAAATGGGCTCAGTAATTCTCTAGCAGCCTCTGTGGCATGGACTAATTGATCAGCTGATTATTACACAAATCAGTTTTTCCCGATCTCTTTTCTTTTCCCATTAGTGTTCCCCTAAGATTATTTCCAATATATCAGATTGAAAATATCAACGCTGTTGCCGGATATTAAGATATTCACATGAAAATCACTAGCTTAAAGTTTAATTGTATCGATCTGATATTTAGAGGCAGCACTCGCAAAAGGAATATTCGCTATGCTAGGCTGAAGTACCACATTGACTCAAATAGGAATCAAGTGTAAGACCCATCCTGCAATAAAGCATACCACAGTTACACAAGCAGAGAGAGACAAGCATGTGGGGGCTGGATTCCACTATCTCCGCTGAGGCCATGTTTTCTGTGTGTTCTCATATTCCTGTGTTAGAACCTTAATTCAAGGTAGAACAGATGTGGAGAGGTGGCCCATTTGAAAAGTGACTAGACAGGCCCCTCTTGTTATTGTACCCAAGTAAGCTGCTTGATATAAAGATGGGTTCCTTTTAGTTGAATGAGATCAACTCTGCCCTACCTCCATGTTGTAAACATGTCCACACAGCCTGCATCTCTGAGATTGCATTATAAGAAATCCCTAAGCAGATCACACCTCACATACACCTGCAGGTCATCCTTCCCATCTTCCAAGTCTGTGACAAATCCAGCAATACGAAACGGGCAGAGGCACCTGTTGGTTTGGTTCTGTCTTTTTAACTGTCTCTACTGTGATGTTAAAGTGCTCTGTAGGTGAAAAAGAAAGTGAGAAGGCCGACTGCCTGGTGAGGAACTGAGGAATCAGTGGCCCTAGCAAAGTACCATTGACTCCTGAACAGAGCATCCGTGGAAGGTTGAAGTTCTAGAAAATACTGCAGCTGTGGCTCCTTGGTAAAGCACATCTTTTATATGCAGGAGGCCTGGAGTTCAATGCCAGTCCTGGTGAAAGAAGAAGAAACAGAAGAGGGGGGGAGGAGAAAGAGGGACAGAGCAAGGAAGAAGGAGAGAGAGAAGAATCACAGAACAAAGCATAAACAGATACAGAAGTCTGCTTGGTAACATGAACTTGACTAAATTTTTACATGCCTGTTACTTCTCTACATGCCAAATGTTAACGAATGAAGGATGAAGACAATACTGTCCTCTCCCTTCCCCATCTTCAAAGTGCACAGGATTAAAAGTCTGCAAATGACATATAAATCAGGGGTGAAAGCTTGGTTTCCCCCACTTGCTGAGTATGGCATGGGAGGGAAGACACAGTCTGTCTGAGGCCATACTTCTTCCAAAAATTCAGGGGAGTAATTCTGACCTCAGCAAAATGGGGGCACATGAGTGAACCAAAATGCTTCCAGGGAACATGTTAGAAGTGGCAGAACCAGAAAAAGGTCAAAAAAAAAAAAAGAGCTTTTATTTATACCCACTGTGCTTTTCTTTTTTTTTAAACATTCAGATTGATACTGATGAAGCCAAAAGAAAAGAAAAATAATAAATACAACAAGGACATTCCTAAAAAAAAAGAAGAAGATCTTTACTGATGAACCAATGAAAAAGAAAAATAATAAAGACCCTCAAGAGACTGATAAACATAAGCCTCTCTGAGCATGGTTCCCAACATACTCCTCCAACTGCTGTCTGAAAGGATTCCTCTAGACCTACTGCCCTGTGGTTACCCAGGAGTTCCCAAGACCTGTACCCTAGCATCAGCAATAGAAACAGGACAGATGTCAACCCCTTGTTATTGAGTATACCAGTCAGTGAGGGAGCTTGTCATATCAGAAACAACCAGGGCCATGAGCCTTAGGAACTCCAGGGCTGTTAATACTCTTAGAAAGATACAGTACAACAGGGCAACTGCATCCTGCACATCACCATGGGAACGGAGGTCATAGCTGGAAATAATGTACCTAGTTGCAGAAAACACCCTTCTAGGCTCAAGTTTTTGGATAAAATAAACCATTATTATTATTATTATTATTATTATTATTATTATTATTATTATTATTACTAACATATTCAGAACTATCCTCAATGTATCTTAGTGGTGGACACACATGGAGCTTCTCCAGACTTCTGCTGGATCCTGCGGAACCTTGTGCTTCCTTAAAAAAAAAATCACAGAAGTGCCGTGCGCCTCGCTTCAAAACACATTACAAGGCAGGCATTTAAAGCTGAACACGTGTCCTCATAGTCAGCGACCTCCGTCGATTTCTCCACCTCTCACCGGTCTACCTCACTCTTCTGTGGAGTCCTACATTTTAAAATCCAAGTATTAAAACATCAATTGGCCCTTCCGTTACCCTTGCTTCTCAAGAAGGCGAGCCTGCACGTAGATTATTGAACCCGGGCAATTTCTTGTTTAGCTTTTGCAGCTTGGTCGCATGTCACATCGTTCGTGCTATAAGCAGTAAACAAGAGACTGGTAGCCGAAAGAAAAGTAAAATCACTCTGGCAGGCTTTAGTTCCGGGATTTTACATTTCCATTCTCTTCACGATTGGCCTTGTTCATCGTTTTGAAATTTGGAAAGAGGGCGAGATACAGGCTTGATCCATCCACCTCCCCCCCCCTTTTTTTTAAAGTTCACACCATCTAGGAAAGCCATCCAAATCATTTTATTCCTAATCTTTCTGTGCAAAATGTTTTGTTAAATGCTGATGACAACTTTTATGCATAATGCATATAATAAACTTTGCCAAAATCTGGGGCGCTTTTAAAAGCATGTAAAAAACTCCTTAGGAGCGAAATGGCATTGGAGGGTACGCGGCTGCAGTAGACTGGGAAAACCACAGAGCAAAGCTGACTGAGAGCATTGTGCTCTGTGTCATTAACTCCTAAATATCTAATAGGTGGAGTTCCCTTGGTTTACTTGTGTTCAAAATTGCATGTTATTTCTTATGAGATTTTCCATGTAGTGATGCCTAGTTTATGTACGACATAAATTCCGTTCTGCCTTCAACACTTCTGGGAATCTTCACACTTAAAAAAAGACCAGATACTTTTTGCATGTAACTGAAGGGGAAAAAAAAGAATCTTGTCATTGCCCAAATAATACATATATAATTTAAAGTAACATTTTTGTGTTTGCGTGAGTTAGTATTTGTATGCATGGCTCTCATTTGATAAATCATGAAGGTAAATCTACTTCAAACCTTACTGTTGTTTTTGCTTATTTGAAACCATAAAAACAGGAACCGGGGAGGAAAAAGACTTAGCATTCGAAAGTGGGTGCCATAAATCCTGCCACGCTCCAGCCAGAAAAATAAATAAATAAAAATGGGAATAATAACAATGTATCACTAGCCAGTGTCACTAAAATGCTTTGCTTTATTTCCCTAATCTATACCATATCTAAAACTGACTATAATAAATGACTAATCGCCCTGAATACACAACCATTAATTGAAAAACTGCACCAAGTATAAAACCAAGAAGTCATAACACAAAGTACAAGGTTCCCTCAGTGTTTACGAACTTGTCTTTGTCAATAATTTTAAGGTTCGGTGTAAATGATACTGCTTTCTGTCATACATCACAGACTATCATGAGTCATGTGACATGTCCCATGAATATTAATGGCTCAGCGTTCCAGGACATTTCATTAGCACACATCCAGGTGCAAGAATCCAATGGAGTTTGGTTTCTCCATAAAAGGAAAGGGGGAGCTCTGGATGAGTTTTATCTTCGAGGCCAAGTTTCTAAGGGAAGGCTCTGTGTGCTTCAGTCTGACAAAGGGTGGGCTCCTCTTTGAATGTGGAAGCTGTGGCCTCTAGCTCCTAGACTAGCTGTTTTGTGAAGTTACCCTCTGGACATTCATTTACCATTGTGTGTTCACAACAATTCAAATCCTAGGAGGGAGCAAATCCTAGAATGCAGAAACAAACCCTGCATTGTTGATTTCAAATCATGTTTTCCTGGGAGAGCATGCGTTTGTGTCACCATCCCACAGTGGACAAAATAATTTCAAAAATTAGTTGAATGAAAGCAGGGGCACAAAGACGAGTAGTTAATTATCTGGGCCCATGAAAAATGTTCTTTCTCAGAAAAAAAATCTTTGAAAACCTATAGCATCCAAATTTGCATGAAAGTTGTATTATAAGAATACTTCTTTATTGAAAATAAAGCACTCCAGGCTCAGTTCAATAATAACAGCTTACAGGAGAATAATTGAAGTTATCCAATTTGCCTCCCATAGAAAATGACCTACAGTATGTGCACACAGAGATGCAAGAAAAGGAAAAAAAACAATATGTCATGCAATTTTATTGAGACGGAAGTAAGAAAGGAATTGGGGTTAGACACTGTGTGAGCATTTAACACACAAGAAATGATGATATGGTCAGAGAAAATTATCCCCTTTTCTTTACATTCTTGTTCTGAATTCTTCATCTTGCACCATCCCCTGCTGAGTATCCATTGACTTCAAAGGGAAGTCCATGGGGGTTCAGAGCAAGATGAGAATTTGGCCCTGCATGCATAATTTTTGTTCTCTCTTATTCATAGCATGCACAATAAGCACTGACTTTAAAAAGACTCTGGCGGAGCTTAATAATGGCTCCTCCAGAATGATCACGCATCTCTGTAGTGTATTAAACGATATCACCAATTGTACCTTCGGACTTATGGAAAACTCCAGGAAAAATATCATGCCAGGTCCTTATTACTATCCTCATCTGTTATTATTTTGCTAACTAATAATAACAATATTTATGTAGTGTAGCATCATGGCCCCATTACGGTAGCTTTCAGAAGACCAGGGCGCATCCGACCTTTTGTATTCAAGAGATAGTGCAGAAGGTTTTGAGACCTTCTTCCAAGACCTTTACCATCTCCAGGTCCAAGACATCATGTGGACCAACAATAATGACCTGAACAATGACATACAATTACTACTGACAATGATGGGGAAATAACAGGTAGAATAAAGCCACTTTCCAGGATACTGATAAGAATGGCAAGTTACTGTAATCCAAGCTTGAAAATGACAGATTAACTGTCAGAAGAAAAACTGAGTAGAGTTAGAGCTATGGTGGGGTCAAGGGTATGGAGATGATCCAGCAAAGTATTCTAGTGTTATGAAAAGAAATGCATGCCAAGAGTGACTGGACAATGGCTTCCTTGATTGTATAGAGACCACAGGGGACAGTGTTAATTACATATCTCCAAAAGAGGAGCAGGTAGCAACAGGTTAAATCCCCCAGTATATATTTTGCCAGTCACTATCAGTTCCTCTTACAAACTTTTGCCTTTCCGTGTGGTTAAACCAACATTGCTTCTTATCCACACTGTGCCGAAGAATAATTCATCTTCGCAAACATTGATGACTTATCGTCTATCCTAAATTTTCGAAGACAGATGAGACCATGCAATGGCTGAATAGCTTATTTTCTTACATAATTTGGGGGGTATTAATCATTTGAGTATTTCTTGATTCTGAGATCTTTCAAACACAACTGTATTCCAATTAAGGGACATTTATAGTTCAGATTGGTAGCCAATGTGCCATCCTCTACCTACAGATAACACATACAAGTTGCAGAAGTACTTTATGGCTTGTTTACACAACAGTCTGCAACATACTATTTCATCTGATTCTCTCAACAGTACTCTAGGTCAGTTGAGAAGAAGAAACTGAAAGCCTTAATTGCTGAGAAAGCTTCCCACAGACCTCTTTGCCCTAACAGACGTGACACTTAATTAAGAATTAGACTCACTGCTTCTTTTGCCACTGACTTTACTCTCCTGGTTATGTTGCAGACTCCTCAGCACGTGACCTTTTTCTCAGCTTTTAACATTGCTATTATCACACATATATGCAGAAGGAAAGAAAAAACCTGACAGTAATTTGGGGATGCTATTATAGGTGTTAGAATAGTCGTATACGACCCTGCTTTATTTCTTAGAGATGTGCTTTATGTAGACACAACATTAACTCTTGTTCTAGTTCCAGGGTTCATTACGGAAGGCTTCTGAGGAGTAAAGAAGGAAAACAGAATTTGCTCGTGCACTCTGCATTTCTTCGTGTGGTTTGCAATGGGGAAATGTAGCCTTGGAACATGGGGTTCAGATGCTGTCTAAGAACTTGGGACCTAGGAAGAGGTTGCCGAATTCTAAATGAACCTGGTAACCATATCACATGATGGGTACCGAGATATAATTATATTAGAATAATTACACAATCACTTACCTTGACGACGTCACTATTAACTTAAAGTCAATTTCAAATCTTAGGGATTATCCTTTGCTTTTCTGGACCCAAAGAGGAGAACTTAAGACAAAGACATGGAATGCTAACTGGGCGCAGAATTCTAACCCAAGGCATTCTCCCGTAAACCCAGAAAAGGAGGGGGTCTATTTTACTCTGGCTGGTGATGGACGGTGTCCTCATATGTTAGATATACTGACCTATGTGCCCACCCCACCAAAGGCTTTATCCTAAAAGGCCTTTTCTTGCTATTCTCTGTGGTTGAGGAGCTGGCACAAAACACAACAAATGGAATAAAAAAAAACATGGTAAGTGTTGGAGCATGCAGCTTGCAACTTGCCCACATTCCTACAGCCTTAGATACTAAAAGATTATGTTTTTAACGAGGGCTATGTTATTTTTCACTAGATATCTATCAAAGAACAACACAGCAGCTGGGATACTGGAACCTACATAATGTATTGCATATTTTAATCACGTTGGATACAACACTCTTTCCCTGGATATCAATTACACTAATGACTCTTATATAATACTCTCATGTGCCTACAGGATGTGTATTGTCACCTCTCTTTGTCATAAAAATAGTCGCCACTTCTGGATCCACATGAAGTGCCTGCTTTCATTTTTATATAATGAATGAGTAACACTGTAAAAAAAGACATTTTATCCCATATTAGCTTAACAGAGTGGAGAGACTTCACATATGACAGTGCTAAATATACTCTTAAGCTGCTAATAAAACCAAAGCCTGCGGGGAAAGAATCTAACGATGAGCAGAAGTTTGTGTCTCTGGGAGGAAAGCAAAAATGTTCCTCTTAGGTGTAATTTCTAAATATCTTAAAAAGGGCTCGGGATTTCTAATAATTTCATTTCCAATAAATCTCCCAAGTCAATTTAGAATCACTTTATTTGCAATAAATCCCTCTGTCAGCACAAACGATGAACACAACTTTCTCCCCCCTCCCTCCTTGCAGAGTCCAATGTTACAGAAACTTCTTTGAATTTGTCCTTAAAATTAATCACGGCAGAAACCCTGACTTGTAGCCAAACGACTCCATGCTTCTCTTTTGTTCACAGGGCAAGAATTCCTGCCGAAATGGGGGAAGATAAGTCTTCTGAAAGAAATGACCCCACGATCAAACCCTCAGGCCGTCCTCTAGAAAGGCTCGTCGCTGTGTTCATTCTTCAGAGGACCTGCTCGCCGTGGAATCGAGGCCTTATGAGAAGTTGCATTGGAAACCTCCAGTTTACAGGTTTAATAAATCAGTCATAAAAAATGTGCTCACACCTGAAACTTGGCAAAGCAATTTAAAGCAAAAGAAGGGAAAGTCTGGCCCTGTCATCCTTAAGTTACACGTGTATACAAAGATAAAGTGGGGCCTCTCTGGTATATTCTTGCTACAAGGCCTAAGATTTGAAGGCCTATGCTTTTAATTGTTTATAAAACGGGTCAAGTGATGGGTTCATATTTAGCCAGAATATTTGGGGTGAGAAAGACAGAAATAATGAACTTATTTAAATTCCACCTAAAAGCTGCTGGACATGCATTTCAAATACCACATTTATTTCACTTCACACGGGTTTTTGAAAGAAAATATTTTTAAACATCACTTCACTTCCCCCTTGTCCACGTACCAGATACACATGGTATCTGCTTGAGATTATATTGAAATATTCTAATTGAAAAACGGAAGTTTAAGGAATGTTTATGTAATTATTTAACTCAATTTTGTGCGATTATGTCAGTTCACACAGCTTGCTGTTGTTTCCTGTTTAACCTTTTATGAATTACTTCAGGTTTTGTGGGCGAATTCATAAGTATTAATAAGTTCCTTGAAACATCTTCCAATGCCCCATGAATATTTGTTAGACTCTCCATTCATAATCAATGGATATTTGGTATTCAGCTACACCCAGAGCAAGTCTGATGGTCACAAAGTGGTTTTAGGTCTCTGAAACCTAAACTTTAATATATACACAAAGACAAATATGCGATCTTAAGGTAAAAGTCTCTGTTACTTAAATTGGTATCTCTTTGCATCTGTAAGTAGACACCATCATTTGCTGATATTTATGGGTTAATCATTTTTAATTATTCAGACTTATCTTCAAAGTCCTTGAATATTACTTTAAACATTTGCTCGCAGCCATTCTGAAATTGGTATGGAGGGAAAAGAACTGTCTTGTGAATGGGTCAGATCAGTTGCTTAAAATGCTCAGACTACCTCAGCCTTGTTTCCTGACCATATTTATGTAACTAATTGTAACATATTTGTTTCTTTGTGAAGATATATAGTAAAGCCCACCTGAGTGAACAAAAGGAGGAAACGATACTAGATATGAGATGTCTTCTTAAGAGTTGTTGACCAGGGATGTCCAAGAGATTCCTAAAACATACAGCCTATTGCTTGGTTATGATACAGAGGCACCAGGTAAGTCCCTGTTGCTGAAGACAGCATGAACTTCAGAAACTATGCCCAGAAATCCTGGAGCTTGAACTGACCTGAATGTCTTCTCCTTGAGGACTAACTTTAACGGTACCAGAAGGCACTGCGCTAGCTTCCAAATATGGGAAACAATCAACAACTAGCCAACTGGGACAACTGGGAATCTCATCAACAAGCAGCATGGCATGGTAATCCCAAAGAAGCAGTGATGACTGTAACCTGCAGCTCTCAAACGGAACTCAAGACCTGGTATTGAAAAACCACTCAGTGCTAGAGAAGTGATGACTATTGGAGAAGAATATGCAGCCACTTATTTATTAAACAAACAATAACAATCTATAAACATCTGTCCTTATACCCAAGACAAGTGTAGTTTTCATCCTTCATCAAGAAAACTTCTCTTTGTAACAGATGAAGATCACTACAGGAAACCATGACCAATCACAAAGCAGAATTTTGGAGCCCAGTCCTAATGGCTACATCAACAAAGCACTCCATCCCCTAAGGCTCAGAACAGGGAGTGGAAACACTAATAATAACAGGAGCTACATCCGTACGGTTTTACCAACACGACTGTTCAAATGTGAGGTGAAAAAGAATAATATCAATGGATAGGAAGATACCCATGAGGTCTTGATCCTGTGCAAAAAACTGCAAGCAACTGAGGAAGGCAGGAAACAGGAGCGAAGGTCTTTCCTAGGTAAGAGCATACCAGAATGTTATCCTTTGCCAAATGCTTAGCCCTGCAAACATACAGTCTTAGTTAGGGTTTTATTGCTGAGAACAGACACCATGACCAGTGTAAGTCTTATAAAGGACAACATTTAATTGGGGCTGGCTTACAGGTTCAGAGGTTCAGTCCATTATCATCAAGGAGGGATCATGGCAGCATCACAGCATCCAGGCAGGCATGGCATAGGAAGAGCTGAGTTCTACATCTTCACCCAAAGGAAGCCAGGAACAGACTGACATCCTCAGGCAGCTAGGAAGAGGGTCTCCAAGCCCACCCCACAGTGACACCCTTCCTCTGACAAGGCCACACCTTCTAATAGTGCCACCCCCTGGGCCAAGCATAAGCAAACCATCACATACACAACACACATACAGTTAGCACTACAAGGGTGAAATAGGCTATATTTAGAAATCTATACATCATACACATAAACACACACACACATACAAACATACCTACATACACATACATGTACATATACACACCCATATCCACACATGTACATACATATATTCATCTAAAAGCAATTATTACAAATGAGGCAATAATCTGAAAGAGAGTAGAAAGGGCTTTATGGGAAAGGCTTGAGAGACAGAGATAAAGAGAGAAATGTAGTGATTAAATTATAATCTCAACAATTTTGATTAAAATATTAAAGAATAAGGGCTAAATCCTGAGAGTAATATAGACTATCAACTCATCACTATTAGCCATAAAACAAAGAAGCTGCACAATATAGTGTTTTTGGAATTACATTGCCTGAATTCAAATTCATTTTGTATTTGTAGGAGTCTGGCACATCATTTAATTATTCTAATGTGCAATTTCCTCATCTAAAAAATAAAGGAGCCAAAACAATGTCTCCTCATAATCTTCCTATGAGAACTAAATGAGTTTTGTACTTGTAAGGGTATCTATCTGACATTATGGTTCAGTGAACTACTGATATTGCCATCGCCTTCCCCAAAGAATTATAGAGGTGAAAATCAGACACACTCTTCAAGATAAACTCCTGATGAAAAGGCTGTGTGAAAGCTATGTATTTAACTAGCTGTCCATTGTACATAAGCAAGGTTTTGGGGTGTGGGGGTGATACGCTCCTATAGCTGTGTTCCTGATTTCTCCATCCTTGAAAATACTTTTCTAAAACATCAGGGAAGACAGCCATGGGATCATGCACGTTCGCATGTGCACTGATTGAAGCTATGATATCCTGTCACTTTTCTCATGTGTGTGCTATATGTGGTGTATGCATGCTTGGACATTTATGTGTAGGTGCACTCTCCTACAGGTATGTGAGAGGCAGAAGTCAATGTCCACTGTCTTCCAGGATTGCTTTCCCTTAGAGATTTAATGGCAGTCTCTCACTGAAACTACAGCACACTGATTGGCTAGACTATGCATCCATTAATCCCCCAGAAAATCTACCAATCTCCGACTAACCCATGTCCCCTGCAACAGTAGAGTGGTTACAAGAGTGAACCACCACACTCAACTTTTGCAAAGGCTCTGCGGATCCAAATTCAGGTCTCAGTGCTTGAGCAGCGAGTACTTTACCCATTGAGTCATCCTCCTGAGCCCTGTCTACCTCTTCTCTATGAGGCCCGTAGTGCCTACTTCCAGTCTGTTTCAAGTTCTGTGCTACTCTAGTACCTGACCTAGTGAAGGCAAAACAGGAATTACACAAGCGGCCCTAGTCCCTCTGTTTTTGTGCGGAATGGGTCCTGCAACATACTGATCCACTTTAGAGCTCTCATTTCTCATAACAGCCTTAGCCTCTGTGTGCCATCACACTCACACTTAGTCTCCAGGCCTAATGGTGCTGTGCACTGATTAATAGTTGGCACTGGGATTACAGACTTTCTCTTCTCATCCTTCTGCTACCTTAGGGTCCAACTTCTATATTAACCTCATGTCTTTAGGCCTTAATTTCTCTTTCTGACAGTTACCCTCAGAGCACCTCAGAGAGAGCTTCTGCTCTTACACTTTCACTGTCCTCATTCTCCTCTCAGAACTCACTTTTGTTCTATACCCATACACAGATGGCTGTAGTGTGACCATCTGGCCAGAGTGTGGCATTTCTAGTGTCTTGTCAGGAGGATATGAATCTATCATATTTGTGTTTTGAATTATTAGGAATGAGGCATTCAGTTTGTGTTCCATTTGTCTTTGTCACTTCTCATTCACCTGTCTTTCTGGTGGCCTCAACAACTCCCACCAAAGATATGTGGAGACATGACAGTTCCCACTCTCCATGTCAGTAATTTGTAGACTCTCTTCTTTGTTTCTTTGTGCTCCCCACTCAACCCTTTCTGGACTGAGTCTTCAAGCACAAATTGTCCTTGCAACATAAACCAAAAATGTTTCCTGTTTACCTACTAGTCAACAGCATGGCTAGTTTAATTCACGTCCCATTTGTCATCAGACATCTTTCTCCATGACATGAATAACGCTTTAGAAACCATACCCATGAAATAGGCACATTTCACAACGCTGATGGGAGTCACTAATGTGTTAGATAATGGAACCAGGGCGATAAAGAACCTGACAGAGGAAAAGTGATAGCTTAACACTAACAAGGTGATCAAATCACATTTGGAATATTGGGGTTTGTTCTGAGCAATGAAAAATTAAACCTTATTGTGGTTCTAGGGGAGTGGAGGATTAACATGAGGCACTGTGTGAGGAATGGTGGAAATATCTGATGCTGTTTGATCCCACCTAGGAAGTCAAACAAACTCACAGCTATTTCTAATGTCCTTATTTTGCTTAGCAAATGCTTTTTTTTTTTGTTTGTTTGTTTCTGTAATACTTGTACGGGGCCAGGAAATGTGAACTAAATTTTATATGAAGATTTCAGTCAGAAATTTGTTTTTGTAACTGATTACCATATTTCACCATGAGGCACTCTCAAAGAGCTACAACCAGACTTTTATACCTTAATCTTCATATACTGCTCTGAGTAAGTATGCCCCACATATCCTAGCCTCTCACCAACTTCTCTCTAAATTCCAAATGTGTTTGCATAGAGGTGCTCAGATAATGAATCTTCTCTGAACACCTCTATGTGCTCATACTCTGTGCCAATCTTACTTCCTAGTCATCTAGGGCAGAAACAGCAAGCGCCTATTTCTCTCTATTCTCCATGCAACTACATCCCATTGTGTCGGAAGCCAGCAGGCTAAATTTTACAAACATTTTTTTACATTATTGTTACAGGGACTCTATCCTTTGTTCACTATTATATCCTTTTCATAGAGTCGAGTAGGAAGAGTAAGAAGAGAGCGCCCAGGGTCTGTGTTCATGGTTATCTGACTGCAGAACTGCTATAATTGCCATTCCATTCTCAAACCATCCCAGTGAGTTATCTATATCTCAGAAAACTCCCACTGACAGCGTCCTTTCTTTGGGTTCATTTGTTTTCTTCCTCTTCATGTGGCAATTTAGATGTCATCCTAACCAAGGAGTTCTGCTTTGCCTGAACTCTCTACTGCGGCATCCTATCATTCTATCCACGGTATTTAACATCGCCAGTTGATTTTCATACTCCCTTATTTTTTGTCAATTTTTCTTAAAGAAGCGACAGCTTCATGTGGAGGCATTTGGTGTTTTTTTTCCTCTTGATTCCTAATACAGAGTACTGAAAACATTGGTTGAATATTGACTCAACAATGTTGGCCGAGTGATTGGTTCATCAGTTTCACGTCCTTCGAACATCCCTTCAAGGGTGGTCTTCCCACAGCTGACACACTGTAAGCCTCCACTGTCTTCTTTGTGCATTTGTAATACTTTCCCAATCTCTAGTCCCTCCCAACTTTAATCAAATGCAAAAAGAGCCTTGCTCCTGATCAAAACCTCCCAACAGTTCTTTTCTGATAACGGAGTAAGTCTAAGTACCTTTCCTAGAATTGAAACTTCACTATTCACACCAGTCTTCTGTATTTCAGCCATTCATTATGACATCATTGAATGTAATGTAGGTCGGTATCATAGAGTCTCTTTAGTACTGCTGTATTCCAGAGACTCCTTACTCCCTCGCCCAAGATTGTATTAATGACCCTTGAGAATCTATCTCTCCTCTCCATTTTTTTCTCAGCTCTGTCCTCAAAAGAGAGTTGAACCTCATGCTTCCACTGCCTAATGCCCATGGTTTCATTAGTATGTATAACATTGTATTGCAGCTAACTATGCACTTTTCTTATTTGCCCAATTAGGTTTTAGACTAAAGTGGTAGTTGTAATAGTTTCTAAGTAAATGAATAAATTCTGAATAAAGGAAAGTTGAGCCTGATGACACCTGGCACCTTTTCATATTTGACATTTCATATAGCCTTAATGATTTTATTTTTAAAATGAAAACTAGTTTGAGTAGCCAATGGCAAATTCTCTTAATTTGACTCCAAACCCATTCATTAAAAGCTATTAAGGTTAAAGAAAACATCTTTTATGCCTAAGGGGAGAGAGGACCACATAAAGATATTCTGGAGTCTTTAGATGTTGACTCCTATCCAGCAATTATGTTCAGTTACTTAAATTAAAATCCTCCCTTACATTTCTGATTTAGAAACTTAAATTAACAAATCTATTTGGTGCATGGTAAGCTGGTAATGTATTTTAAGAGTTCTATAAATGTTTATGGCCCAGCATTTGACTTCTAGGAAATAATATACCAGGAAGCTAAAGATCTAAAGTCACTTGCACCATTCATATGCCATTACATCACACAGAATTTTTAACTCATTATATTGTACAAAAAATTGGAAACAAAAGACCAATAACAAGAAAGTGAAGAATGGTAAAAGGAATTAGAGTGATTCTATGTAACTAGATCATAAAATTGGTCATAACAATGTGAACAAAATTTTATTATTTGATTCCAAGCATATGCACAAGTACAGCTACACATGCATGTACTCATAGACACGCATATGTGTACTGAGAAAACAGCATTATAATCTCCTGGTGATGAAGCCATATTATTATTTTTCTCCCCTATGTTCTCCACATTTTATAACATAACATACTTACTTTTACTTATCTAATTTTCAAGTACATTTTAAACTCTTGTATCTATATATCTGAAGTTATCTAGAATCCCTCATAAAATGAAGCATGGTAGAGAAACGGGCAAATTAAACACTATTTATTTTTAACAAATGCATCCTTTATACCAAGTGTCTTCCATAGAGGATGTTATAAAACATATTTTGAGAAATTAATAAGTTTAAACTAAGTCAGAAGGTATAAATGGTGTAAAGAAGGAGGATAAATCTGAGATACAAAAGACATTCAAACTTTCTGATGAAGTTGATACATGAATGTGACGAGCGGTTAACATAATGTGTGAAGGAGAGCAGGAGATGTGTGAGAGAGCTGCCCTAATATATGATATGTACATATTCATATCTCGGTGGAAAATGCAAACGCTCTCCCATCTGTTTTTGCCATCTTGGCTTCCTCTCGCATCTCTCAAACAGCTGGCTGCACAGCAAAGCTCATCCTTGGCAGTATCTTCCTTGATGCAGGAGGATCCATTATTGAATTGAAGGACCCACTGTTGTCTTGTGGCTAGACCAGAGATGGCTAATGGGGACAATCCAAGACGTCAGCCCCTACCACCGCTTAACAAAACACATTTCCTGGCATAGTGAATCATCTCGGGCTGTTAATTCCATCCTTAATTTGGTGTTCTCGCCAGGCATATTTTTTCTAGTTTTGGTGATAAAATTTTAAAGTGTCAGGACACTCACAACAACTCCCTCCTTCAAATGAGGTGAGAGTAGGCAAGAGGTTTGTGCAGATTGGTCTTAATATAGTTATAACGTCTTGCACATGATAGGAGCAGCATTTAAAAAAAACTCATAGCGTTGTTAAAGATGATGAGACAGATTTTATTCAAGGTCTGTGATGAAACTACTTTGATCGAAGCAGGGAGCACTGTGTGGAATTTTGTAGAGGAAAGATATTAGGCTCAGGTCCAATTATAATCTGGGTAGGTAAAGCAAGGTAGAGGTCAAATGTATTTTTAAAAATCCTGAAGGAACAATGATTATGAAGGATTTCTTTTAAATATATATATATATATACATATATATATGTTTGTTTGTGTATATGAGTTTGTATGAATGAATTTATGTGCACATGGGTGTTCACAAAATCCAGAGATTATTAGATGCCCTGAACTTACAAGCAGTTGTGACCTGACTGACGAGGGTACTGAGGACAGACTCCGGTCTTCTGCGTGTCTCATAAGCACTCTTAGCCACTGATCTGTCTCTCCAGCATTCTTGGAGAGGATTTTCACTAAACCAACCTAACAAGATTCTCGCTGAAAACAAGCTGCCTGAAAGCTATCACCTGGGAGATGGTGGAAGGTGAAGAAACTCACTTAAGCACAGAGGGATCAAATATCAAATGGAAAGTGTGGGTTATGAATAACCTGACTTTGCAAGATTCTTAGTAAAATATGCACAAGATAAGGATGAAGACAAGAGCCCAAAAGTTAAAACTCATTGACAAGGGGCCCAAGGAAGCCAGGATAGCATGCAGTCAGTGTGAAAATAGCAGTATTTAGATGTTACTTGGTTGTCATTACCCTGAATGCCTCCATAAGGGGCTTTTGAATCATTTTGTTTACTTCTCATTTCCTTCATAAACACTGTATTATTCCTCAATGAATTCTAATGACCAACATCTTCAGGATCCCAAAACTTTTTAAGTAATGAATTCTCTTGTTTGGCACCAGTAGACAGGAGACATTATGAGTGTGCTAAAATCTGAAGGTCCTTGCAGCAACTACAAGATCCAGGTCTGGGTTTACCTCTGTTTCTGATCAATCATGGAATTATGTCACTAACCCAATTCACCATCAGACTTAGTACCTACAAAATACAAACCACAGTGGAAACCTGGAAGTCAATGCTATTCCTCTAAAAGGTGACTTTGTATGTCCGTGTATACATCACATCTTAAACAATGGCAAATCTGGCCATGTCTGAAGATATTTTTAGTTGTTAGAATTTAGCAGCCTGAGATGGATCATAAGTATCCTAATGTTCCCAGAACAGAATCTCACAACAATTACCTATTCCAACAGCTCAACTACATAAAGCAAAACAACCTACATAAAACCTGCTTTAATTGTACTATATTATAGGAGAAAAACATCCAGTAACCAACATATCAGAAACTAATATTTCACCCTAGTATTGAAGTTTGAAGTGTAAACTTATCATATGGTAACTGGTGATAATCCTAGGAATATATTCGGAGAAGTCTGGAACATGCAAATGATTTAATGTGGAAAAGTAGTCTTCCATACATTAAGCACCAGCTTCGTTTTCTTTTTTTTTAATTCTGTATTTGTATGTTCATGTGTGTGAAGGAGCTTGTGTGTATGCATATGTGTATGTGCATATGTGCATGTATGCATGTGTATGCAGTTGTGTATATGCAGACACAGGTGTGTGTGTGTGTGTGTGTGTACATGTATCCAAGTGTATGTGGAGGCCAGAGAAACAATGCTCAATTGTTTTCCTCAGGACCCATCTCCCCTTCCTTCTTTCCCAGCACCTGAGTCATACTCTGTTCCTCTGCAGCTCACCTTCTTCTCCCTCTCATCTCTCCCACTGTCCCATTCTATTTCCCTGGCTACTGTAGTTATGTCAGGTTATTTACTCAAATTAAAAATTCCAGAGCTAGGATCCACAAATCAGAGAGTATGTTTGGTACATATTATTTTCCAGTTCTCACCAGCTTCTAAGTTCCATTCTTTTTTATTTACAGCTGAGTAGTGTTCCATTGTGTGTATGTACCCCGTTTTCATTATCCATCCCTCGGTTGAAGGACATTTAGGTTGTTTCCATATCGTTGCTATTGTGAACAGGTTGGCAATGAACATGACCAAGCGAGTGCCTGTAGATTAAGATGCTGAGTGTTTTAAGTGTCTGTTTTAAGGGAGTAGCATAGCTGGGTTATATGGTAGATCTACTTTCAGTTTTTAAGAAATCTCCATACGGGTATCCAGCGCTCCAGTTTGGCATCACACTAACAGTGAATGAGAGCTCCCTTTTCCCATAGTCCTCCAGCATTTATCAGCTGTTTTGTAGATCTTAACCATCTCAAGGCAGGTTTAGTTTGCGATTCTCTAAGTGCTAAGGACACTTCACATTTTTGAGATATTTCTTAGCCAATTTTGTTTCTTCTTTTGCAAACTCTTTGTTCAGATCCAGACCCTATTTTTTAAAAGATGTATTTATTTTATATATGTGAGTACACAGTTGCTCTCTTCAGACACACCAGAAAGAGGGCATCAAGTCCCATTTCAGATGGCTGTGAACCATTTTGTGGCGACTGGGAATTGCACTCAGGGCCTCTAGAAGTCAGTGCTCTTAACCACTGAGCTGTCTCTCAATTGCCTCCACACCCCATTTTTTAATTGGTACTTACTTTGTTGACTGAGTTTTTAGTTCACTGTATATTCTGGATGCTAAGTCTCTATCACATGTATAGTTGGAAAAGACCCCCTTCCACTCTGGGCTTTCCTTCCACTCAATAGATGTTCCCTTTACTGCATAAGCCTTCTAGTTCTACAAAGTCCCATTTGTCAATTGTTGGCCCCAACTCCTGAACAAACAGGGTCTTATTCAGAAAGTCTTTTCCTGCACTTTGTAATTTATGTGCGCTGCCTAAGTTTACTCGTAACTGTTTCAGTGTGTGAAGTTTCACACTGAGGGCTTTGATCCATTTGGAGCTGGTTTATATGCAGGCTGATAGACGTGGTTCTGATTTCATTCTTCTACGCACAGACATGTAATCTCCCAAGGACCATTTGTTGAAGATGCTATCCTCTCTCCAGTGTGCTTCTTTTGGCATCTCTGCCAAATATCAGATGGCTGTAATTACGTGCGTTCATGTTTAAGTCTTCGATTTTGTTTCACTCATCGACAACTCTGTTTTTGTGGCAGGCCCATGATGTTTTTATTATTATAGTTCTATAATATAACTCAAAATCTGGTGTGCTGGTCCCTTCAGCATTGTTCTTTTTGCATAGAACTGCTTTGAAAACTCCAGGGTCTTTTGTGTTTCTGTGTAAATTTTAGTTCTCTACCTCTGTGATGAATGTGAGAGGCTTTTGGATTGGGATTCCACTGAATCTGTAAATGTCCGGCTTTCCATTTTCATGTGGATTCTGGAGATTAAGCTCAGTTCCTTTTGCTAGAAAGGCAAGACATAGTTACTTCTTCTCTGGCAGAAGGATCTCAGTAGTCCTCTCCTTTTCTATTATCTCATCAAAGTCATTTAAAAGTCTGTCTCATAACACCAAAGGTGACAGCATCACGGAAGGAACATGATCTAGAAATCAGTGTGGGTTTATTTGTGAGTGAGAGCCTGTGCAAGGAATTCATCTTTTACTTAGTCATGAACTTACTCCTCACCTTGATTACTCTTCCCAATTCTCCACCTGCCAATGGCCAAGTGTGTTCTTCAGTACTCAAGGGTTAGATGATGGGATGTTCCTGGTGGGATTTTATACCTAAAAGGGATAGAACAAATGCTATGGTAAAATAGTAATAGTAATAGTTGTAATAATAATAATAATAATAATAATAATAATAATAGATTAAATACAAAATTAGGAGAAATCCATACTGAAAATCTCTATTCTTAATTTTATTAATACATAGAATTTTATACAATCTGAGAAAAGTCATAAATGGATAATTATATTTGCTCATTGGTTTGTTTCCCTTTCTTTAAGTGTAAACCAGTAAAATGTATTGTGCTGATACAATAGGATATGCTGGTTGAAAACCAAAGAAGTGAAAATTTTGCTGACTTTTTCGTAAATTACAATAGTTTTAAATTCATCATCATCTCTACAGATCTTCGAAAGGTGCTTTCATGAAGGAAGTCCAGCGCTCACCTTATGCATCCCAAAACAAGCCTGTCAAAATCTTGCTATCCATTGGCTTCTTGTGTTGCCACACCCTGTTGATATATTGACGGGGTTGCAAACACAAAACATTTTAGATGCTCTAACGAGGAAATGAAAGCCAAAGGTATATCTCAACACAGGTCTCGCTAAATATTTCTTCTGAAAGCTTCTCAACAAATACAAACTGATGTTTTCCCTGTCGTCGATCAATTTAATCCTCAGGGAGTCTCTGAGTATGAAGACCATAGAAAGTTGTAGAAGAAACAAATGAACTTTGATAGCAATCAGAGAGCTGTTGGATGACTGTATATATACTTGACCAATCTACCATTTGCTCTTTATGTCAGGAGCTTTCTTTTGAATCTCTGTGTAGATCCATCCATTTCTTTCGCTTATAGTTGATGCAATTTTAGCAAGCTCTAAAAGCCTTGTGCTGACAGTCAATCAACTCTCAAAGAGCCTCGTCATTCTTGTCAAATCAGCTTTAATGTTTCTTGGCAGAAAATCCAATTGTTTCCATAATGGTGAACTTAAAGAAACCCTGACTTAATACTCAAAAGGGTTCTGTGTTCTCTAAAAGAAAGACTTATATAGCTACTCCACGTTCATTTGCACACACAACCTTTAGTCATTTAACAATATGAATTTCGCTGTCAGTCTGATGTAACAGACAGAGCCATAAAGTTGAATATTGGAAATCTGGGTTAGCCAGCAAGATGGCACAATGGTAAGCATGCTTACCACCCTACGATGTAGCCTAAAGACCTTAATTCAAATCCTGGAGTCCATTTAAATGTGGAAGGAGAAAATCAACTTCACAAAGTTGTCTTCTGACCCCTACCTGGGTGTCTTGGCACACCTACCACACATCATACACAACCACACAGTAATAATAAATACTTTTTTAAAAATCTGGCCTAGACTCACACCTTCACTTCTTAGTAGTAGTGGGTCCATAGGCACAAAATGTCACTCATCAGTCTCAGCCACCATTAGTAGATAAAACGCCGAACAGAGAGAGCTGTTGATGGCATTAAATGAAACCACGCTGTGAAAGTACTTTCTAAATTATAAGCCACAATACAAGTTATGTGTGTAATGATGCTGTCTTTAATGATGTGTTAGATGGATACAATGAACAAATTAAATTGGCATGTATCACTGTGACCCCATGCATCAATGTCTTAAGAGCATGTCTTTACATGTTTTACAGACAACCTATTTGTGCAAACTGTGGAGAAGAAGCATTTCCTATTTGCCAAGCAGATCGTGGTTCTCTGTCCCTGCATGTGAACTGGACTGAGAAGGTGATGTAATGAGCTTCTGTTTTACATGCAATTGAATGGGTGAGTCTCTAATCTTGTAGGTATACAATAGGAAGATACCTTTGTCAGTAGACAGGTCACATGTCCTCGGTATTTATTAGAAGGACTCAAATTCTTACTTCATTCAAAGTAATTCTGTATGTAATAAGCATAGCTGAAATATTATTTGTTTACATTGATAGAATATTTGGCATCTACATATGCATACAAGGCTTTGATAGGACTTCAAAGACTACTGTTCATCTTATAAATTACTCAAGGTATTATTTCCATAGGAAAATTTATTTAAGTACAGTAGTGCCTTGTTTATTGCAATATTTTCTTTCTGTGACTTGTTTCTAAGATCACCTTTTTTCCAAAAGGATTAAATGGGAATTTCCAAAATTAAGCCCCCCTCAAGCTTTCAATTGTCAGTTATTCTTGACCACATGATGAAACCTTTTACCATCCTTCCTCACGCCATCTGAAATGAGCCATCCCTTTGTCTGTGCAATTCTCACAGAAGACTCTACCTGCCCATTACTCATGTAGTGGCTGGCAATCAGATTAGCTGTCATACCATTACAGGGCTAGTGTCCAGGCAGCCCTTATTTAATATTGGCCCCGAAGTACAAAAGTAACAGTGCTGGCAATTCATCTGTGTCGAAGAGAAACCCGAAAGCACACATTTAAGTGAGGAGGTCAGAGCTCTCAACTTAGAGAAGAGAACAACTCCCTTCCCAAGGGTGCGAGCATCTACATTAACAAATGTTCTGCCTGTGAAATAATGAAGACAGGAAAGGAAATCCTTAATAGTTTTGTTACTGTGCCTCTGACAGCAAACGTTCCTGTCAGGATACGATAAGGATTCCGTTGAGAGAGTATGTGCAGAAAGACACGTGGTAGAAGTGGTACCTACTTAAGGTCTTGTAGCATTTCCCGTGGATAAGTGGGGCTGCTAGACAAACACACTGATTTAAATAAACATGTATAATGTGACTGCTCACAGGTAGAGACTGTCTGTAGAACCAATTGAACATATGGTAGATTGTAAGGCCCACCAGGGTTAGATAGCCTGAGGATGAAATCAGGAAGTTGCTAATAAGTTTGGTGTGGAGAAACGCTTCCTCCAGATATTCCATTGAGGATCAATTGTCCTCCGAAGAATAGCAAATTGCTTTGGTACAGTGGTCTTTGTCTGAGTATCATGAGATGGTTTTCAGGCAGGGATGTTATCTCATTTGTCCTTTCTTTCCTGAAATAATAACATCCTGAGTTGGCTATGGGACCACTCAAGATAAGTTTCAAATCTAGGGCACAGGACACTCGTCTTGGTGTCAGATATGAGTCCATCTATTAGTCTCCCAAGATCTCAGGTCACATATCTATAAAATAGACAAGATGCTCATTTAAGAGTAAGACAGTTCATGTAGAACATTCAAGAGGTGGGTGCCAGTCAGTTTTGGTCACACCTGTCTTTCTCTCCACTTCTGTTTTCTTTCAGGAGTTAAACTTGATGTGCGCATGATGCAGACACACCTCACAGCCACTGTGACTTCATCTGAGGACAAAGATAAAAGTAGAGAGATTTGTAGACACACTGATTAAATTATGTTCACTTCAAAGGGGGTATAATCACAAATGTTCGTTCAGGAATATAACTGAAGGCCTGTGTGTACCAAGCTGACTGACTGACTCAGCCAGTCAGACTTTAAGATTCCAACAGTAAACAACGTGGACAACTGTCCTCACTT
The DNA here is from genome assembly GCF_011064425.1 of Rattus rattus. Taxonomy (NCBI): domain Eukaryota; kingdom Metazoa; phylum Chordata; class Mammalia; order Rodentia; family Muridae; genus Rattus; species Rattus rattus. The sequence continues at coordinate 17,479,241 of NC_046156.1, forward strand.
TCATTGTACTTGTAATCTCATAGTTTTCATTAGATGATGAAATCCAAATTAAGGAACAGTGTATGTTTTTCTCAGCAGGCAGAAAAGTTTTGTTATGTTTTTTGATCATTTGGTAACTGAGGAAGAGATTTTACCACGGGTTATTTCCTGAAAAAAATTTTTACATTTTTTAATTTATTTATATGTACGCTCTAGATTTTATTCCCACTCAGTCCAACCTCCAACTGTTCTATATAACATACCTCCTCCCCATCCCACCCACCCCATCAGACAATGAAACTCCCTGGAGCCTCCAGTCTCTTGAGGGTTAGGTGCACCTTCTCTGACTGAACGCAGACCCAGCAGTCCTCTGCTGTATATGTGTTGGGGGGCTTGTATCAGCTGGTGTATGCTGCCTGGTTGGTAATCCAGTCTCTGAAAGATCTCAAGGGTCCAGGTTAATTGAGACGGCTGGTCCTCCTGCAGGGTCACCCTCCTCCTCAGCTTTTCCCTAACTCAACCACAGGGGCAGCAGCTTCTTTTCATTGGTTGGCTGCAAATATCTGCATCTGACTCTTTCACCTGCTTGTTGGGTCTTTTGGAGGGCAGAAATGATAGGTCCCGTTTTGTGAGCGCTCCATATCTTCAGTAATGGTGCTCGGACTTGGGGCCTCCCCTTGAGCTGGATCGCCCTCTGGGCCTGTCCTTGGACCTTTTTCTGAGGTTGTTCTCCATTGCCATCCTTGCATTTCTTACAGACATGTAGCAGAGTTTTGACTGTTGGATAGCAACTCCATCCCTCACTTGAGGCCCTGTCTTTCTGCTGGAGGTTCCCTCTCCCCACTGTAAGGCATATCATCTAGGGCCCCTCCCTTTGAGTCCTGAAAGTCTTTCTGGTACATTCTGGAGGGTCCTCCCAACTTCCTACCTCCTGAGGTCACCTGTTTCTATTCTTTCTGCTGGATCTCAAGGCTTCAGTCCTTCCCTCCCCCCAATACCAGCTCATGTTCCCCTCTCCCACCTACCCCCTGGTCTCCTTTCTCTCCCAGGCCTCTCCCTCCCCCATGTGGTTGCTTTCTTCTCCCTCCCAAGTGGGACTGAGGCATCCTCACTTGGGCCCTTCAGCTTGTTGGCCTTTTTGAGTTCTGTGGACTGTATCTTGGGTATTCTGTACATTTTTATCTAGTATCCACTTATTAGTGAGTACATACCATGCATGTCCTTTTGGGTCTGAGTTACCTCATTCAGGGTGATATTTTCTAGTTCTATCCATCTGCCTGTAAAACTTAGAATGTCCTTGTCATTAATAGCTGTGTAGTATTCCACTGTATAAATGAACCACATTTTCTGTATCCATTCTTCTATTGTGGGCCATCTGGGTTGTTTCCAACTTCTGGCTATCACAAATAAGGTCACTATGAACATAGTGGAACATGTGCTCCTGTAGCATGGTTGTGCATCTTTTGGGTATATTCCCAAGAGTGTTATTGCTGTATCTTTAGGTAGATCATTTCCAATTTTCTAATGAACATTCAAATTGATTTCCTGAATGGTTGTACCGGTTTGCAATCCCACCAGTAATGGAGGAGTGTTCCTTTTTCTCCACGTTCTCGACAACGAGTGTTGTCACTTGAGGTTTTGATCATAGTCACTCTGATTGGTGTAAGGTAGAATGTCAGGGCCATTTTGATTTGCATTTCTCTGATCACTAAGGACTTTGAACATTTCTTTAGGTGTTTCTCAGCCATTCAAGATTCCTCTGTTGTGAATTTTCAGTTTAGTTCTATACCCCATTTTTTAATTGGGTTGTTTGGGTTTTTGGTGGTTAGTTTCTTGAGTTCATTATATATTTTGGATATTAGCCCTCTATCAGATGTGGGATTAGTGAAGATTTTTTCACAATCTCTAGGATGCTGATTTGTCTTATTGACTATCTCCTTTGCCTTATAGATGCTTTCCAGTTTCATGTGATCCCATTTATCAATTCTTGATTTTACAGCATGAGCCATTAGAGTGCTGTCTAGGAAATTTCCCTGTGTACCAATGAGCTCAAGGCTCTTTCCCACTTTGTCTTCTACTAGATTGAGTGTATCTGGTTGTATGTTGAGGTCCTTGATCCACTTGGACTTGATCTTTGTACAAGGTGACAAATATGGATCTATTTTCATTTTTTCTACATAAAGACAGTCAGTTAGACCAGTACAATTTATTGAAGATGCTTTCTTTTTTCCATTGAATATTTTTGGCTTGTTTGTCAAAGATCAAGTGTGTATAAGTGTGTGGTTTCATATCTGGGTCTTCAGTTCTATTCCATTGATCATCCTGTCTGTCTCTGTACCAATACCATACAGTTTTTTATCACTATTACTCTGTAGTAGACCTTGAGGTCAGGGATAGTGATTCCCCCAGCCTTTCTTTTATTTTTAAGAATTGTTTTCACTATTCTGACTGTTTTGCCTTTCCAGATGAATTCAAAAGTTGCTTTTTTTCATGTCTTTGAAGAATTGTGTTGGAATTTTTATGGGGATTGCATTGAATCTGTAGATTGCTTCTGGTAGGATGGCCATTTTTACTGTGTTAATTCTGTCAATCCATGAACATGTGATATCTCTTCATTTTCTGAGATCTTCTTGGTTTTCTTTCTTGAGAGACTTGAAGCTATTGTTGTACAGATCTTTCCCTTGTTTTGTTAGAGTTGCCCCAAGGTATTTAATATTATTGTGAAGGGAGTTGTTTCCCTGATTTCTTTCTCAGCCTGTTTATCATTTGTATAAAGAAAGGCTACTAATTTATTTGAGTTAATTTTATATCCAGCCACTTTGCTGAAGTTGTTTATCAGCTGGAGAAGTTCTCTGGTAGAATTTTTGGGGTCACTTATTGTGTACTATCACATCATCTGCAAATATTGATACCTTTATTTCTTCTTCACCAATTTGTATCTCCTTGATCTCTTTTTGTTGTCTTATTGTTCTAGTTAACATTTTAATTACTATATTGAATAGATATAGGGAAAATGGGCATCCTTGTCTTGTCTCTGATTTTAGTGGGGTTGCTTCAAGTATCTTTCCATTTAATTTGATTTGCAGTAAATTGCTTTTATTATGTTTAGGTATAGGCCTTGAATTCCTGATCTCTCCAATACTTTTAACATGAAGGGGTGTTATATTTTGTCAAATGCTTTTTCTGCATCTAAGGAGATGATCATGTGATTTTTTGAGTTTTTTAATATAGTGGATTACATTAATAGATTTTCATATATTGAACCAACCTTGCATCTCTAAGATAAAGCCTACTTGACCATGATGAATGATCGCTTTGAAATGTTCTTGGATTCAATTTCCAAGAATTTTATTAAGTACTTTTGCATCAATAATCATAAGCAAGCTTGGTCTGAAGTTCTCTCTTGTGGTGGGGTTCTTGTGTGGTTTAGGTATCAGTAATTGTGACTTCATCAAATGAATTAGCTAATGTTACTCCTGTTTCTATTTTATGGAATAGTTTGAGGAATATTGGCATCAGGTCTTCTTTGAAGGTCTAGTAGAATTCTGAACTAAATGCATCTGGCTCTGGTTTTTTTTTTTTTTTTTTTTGGTTTGGAGGTTTTTAATGACTTCTATTTCCTTATGGGGTACAGGCCTGCTTAGATAGTTTACTTGCTCTCGATTTAACTTTAGAATGTGGTATCTGTCTAGAAAACCATTCATTTCATCTAGATTTTCCAGTTTTGTTGAGTATAAGCTTTTGTAGTAGGATATGATGATTTTTTGAATTTCCTCTATTTCTGTTGTTATGACTCCCTTTTCAGTTCTGATTTTGTGAATTTGGATACTGCCTCTGAGTCATTTAGTTAGTTTGGCTAGGGGTTTATCCCCTCTCTTTGGGCATCCCTGCCACTGGCAAGATCTGAAAAATAAGTACACTGGGGCTTCCCTATTAGCTCATAATTATTTTTTTGTTGGGTGTGTGCATTTACACATGAGTCTAAGCATGACATGATGGTGGTGGAGAGGACAACTGTCACCAGTCAGTTCTCTCCATACACCATTGTCCTAAGGATTGAGCCTAGGTCACCAGGCTTGGTAGCAAGCACTTTTCCCCACTAAACCATTTCATCAGCCACCCCGCCCCCAACATACATGCACAAAAAAACAAAACAAAACAAAAAAGACGTTTTTAAGGTTTCATTAGGTCTGATACTAAATTTCCCTTTTAAGAAAAATTTAATTAAACTACCATGCTTTAAAACAGCCACAATTTAAAACATGCTTTTAAATTGCCACAAAGACATAACAATTTTAGAAAGGCCTTAAAGACCACCGTTGAATGTTAACTGAGAAACAGAGTAGGAGTTCCATGCACCTTGGCAGCCCTTTTTTCTCCACCAGGAGTGGGGGAGAGACAGGTTGGCTACCGACATAAATAAAAATTTCTCACAGGTGATGATTTTGCTATTGAAATATGAGATGAGAATAAAGTGCTTTTTTTTTTTTACTAGAAAAACATGAGTTGGTCTCACCCATTGGAATGATACTGAGAAGTGGCTAGAAAGGAAAGGGGGAAATATTTATCCACTGGATTCATGAGTACACTAAATATTCCTTCCACCAAGCATATTGTCAACTTCCTCCTTCTTTCCTTGTGAAAAGAGCTGGGAGCCTTCCCTTCTTACTCTATTGAACAAATGAATTCTGTTGCAACTGGGTCGGTTAATGGTACTATTGAAACTCTCTGTACTGAAGCTGAATCTGTATTTCTGTAGGGAGTGAGGCTCTCTCTGCCTCAGATGATGACAAGAACTCTTGTTCCCATACCCACATGGCATTGTGCAGTGCTCACCGAGGCAACGCTAACTTCATGCTCAGTGCTGGAACGATGGTGAAATTTGGAAGCTAGAGTATACTTAGGATTTCTTAGTTGTTTGATCACATCAATGAAAGGATAGGTAATCAATCTCCCTCTAAGACAGTGAGTGGTATTGGCCATAACTCATTACTCCGCCAAGGATTTGGCATTTCAATCGATGGGAAATGATGTGTGATCATTCTAATTTATTATACATCATTCCCATCAATCGACGGGCTGAAGCCTTTACATAATAAGTACTTACAGACATTGTCAATCATTCTTGGTCCAAATGCCTCCCAATGCTGCCAGTTGGGATATTCTCAAAGCATCATGGAAATGGAGCATTCCCCTCAAATCACAGCTACAATGATTTCATTCAGCAGGAGACATTGAGATGACCTCTTACTGAGGATTCCATTCACAATTGCTTAAGGCTAGGGCCATGACACAATATAAAGAATACCAAATGGATGAGTGTTCGGGTTAACCACGATTTCCCATCCTACTCATCCAAATGGTGATTCAAAGATGGTGGGTGGTATTGGAAAGATTCTTGGAGTTCACTTCTCTTTTAAATATAGTCAATCTCTTTCACCTACCTCATTTAAAAAGTACTATTTCTTGACTGCTTTTTGGAATAGTGTCAAAGCATATTGATTTCCCTGCCCTTTGTCAGTAAGGAGAATAACATCGCAAGAAAGACAAATACTATCAAGAGAGCAGAGATCATGCATGGCCTATACTTTCAAACAAGATCCCCATATGGAACTATTTCCCACCCTGCACTAGATGCAGCTGTCTGACTTGATCAGCTCTCTTTGTTTTAAATTTGACTTTCATAAAAATAAAATAAGGAAAGACACGCTTGGGTGGATATATTAAAGTAGTAGTGACAAGAGTCATGATTCAGGTCATTACATAGTACATGACTTTAATTTCGTGGTATCTACCAAAATCTGCCTGATACTACACTATAGTTGGTAGTTTGAATGAAAATGACCCCATAGAGCTATGGGGCATGGCACTATTAGAAGATATGGCCTTCTTGGAGAAAATGTGTCAATTAGAGTAGGTATTGAAGTTACAGATGCTCAAGACAGGTCCAATTTTCATCTCTTCCTGCTATCTGCCAACCCACATGTAGACTCCCCAGCCCTCTCTCCAGCACCATGTATCCCTCCCTGTTACTATGCTTTCCTGATATAATGATAGTGGACTAAACTTCTAAATTGTAGGAAAGCCCTAATTAAATATTTTCCCTTACGAGTATTGTTGTGGTTATGGTGTCTCTTCACAACTATGAAACTAAGACATTCACCTTATCACATTTTATAGGTTATTATATTTCCAATTTCTACTTTCTCTTACATTTCCAGAGCCAAACCATGTAACTCTGTGCTCATATGGACCATACAATTCTTAGCATCTTTTGAAAGGAGAATGATATGCCTATCATTTGTCCTGCATACATGGCAATGTCTTTGTGAGAACAGATCTAAGTACATACCTTTTTGTTTTGTTTGTTTGTTTGGTTGGTTGGTTGGTTGGGGTTTTTTTGGCTGGAAATGTGACTTATGTTGCCTATGACTATCTTCTGTAAATTGATGTGTGAAGAAAAACGTAAACCAAACACAGAGGACTTTTCATTCTTAATAAACCTTTGTAAAGGAAAGGAAAGAAACAAACTTTGTCTTTTTCCCCCATCAGCAACACTTGTGCTGTCATCTGTAGCTTTTCCAGATGCTATCTGAGGAAGTCTACAGGTTTGGAGAAGGAAGCCTAACACATTGCATTGCCTGTGGTGGAGGTGGATAGGAGGGAAGTCAGTTTAGGAATTGTGTGACCCAGCCACAAGAAAGTATGATTCCATTTCATAAGAAGACCAATAGCCCCCCAGGATTGGAAATGAAACCCTAAGACAATAGATTCCAGTAGACTCTTGCTCTATGGATTCATTAGCTCATCAAGATTTGCCTGAGCCAACAACTTCTAATACTGGAAGGAGTGGCCTTCATCACTCCCAGCACCAGGCTCTCCTCTCTTCTTGCTCATCAGCAATCAGTGGGTCTTGGCAGAACCAGGGCTTACTGGGAAGCCAGCTGGCTCTGTTAGCTCTTCCTACACTCTGGGGCTCATCCAGGCTAATGAAGTATCACAGTTCATTATCCACCTTCCTCCTCTACCCCCCATGAAGAAGCTCCAGTGAATACCAGGTTTGGGGCAGGAAGCATCATTGCTGCTGAAGCTGCCAAGGCCAGTTGCCAGTATCCTATAGAAGAGCTAAGGTTTATCAGTATTGGTACAAGAATGTTCCCTGACCTTGAGGAAGGCAGAAGGGGAATAAGGATTTTTATCTACTAATTCCACTTTTTCCTAAATAAATAAAGTAATAATGACTAACTACTCAAGACCTTGTTATATGCCAAGCACTGTGTGTGTCTTAGCATTTCTAGATCTTAAAAGCACATGGAGATATTGGTGTTTTAGGTGAGAACCTGGTAACAACAGGGCCTCATATAGACAAAACGACTTGCCCAAAGTTACAGAGCATGAGAAAAAGCTGACATTCCATTGGCAGCATCACTGTATGCACATCCTTATGCAAGGAAAAGTACAGCCTGTAGAGAAGGAAAGTTGCCCTTCAGCTCAAAGACAAAGAGAAAGTTAAGGAGAGCTTTGTTGGGCAGGAACAGAAAGGGGAAAAAAAGAGGGAGACTGGCAAGCATCTAAATGGTCCCAAGGATGTTTCCATGTCTAGGAGCATAGAAGTATACACTGTAAACGTCATTTTGGTAATTAAGTTATCTCTTTTTCTATAAATATTCCTGGAGAAGAAATGCTACAAATATTCAAACCCAACCATTCAGGAAAAAAAGATTACAAAAAAAGAAAATTCTCTCTCTCTCTCTCTCTCTCTCTCTCTCTCTCTCTCTCTCTCTCTCCCTCCTTCCCTCCCTCCCTCCCTCTCTCTTTTTTGATGCATACTAGTCCATGTTTCTCTAATAAATGAACCCATTTCAAAAGTCACATCAACAACAGAAACAATGTCTAGAACAATTGCTGATGTGTAAGGTTTGAGACTGGTAAGATTGCAAAGTCTTGAGTAATAAACTTCTAAAAGAAAATAAAGAAAATGGGACTTAGTAATGAGCAACTACATAGACGCATTGCCAGGTACCACTTTAATAAACTATTACAAATGATCGATGCAAAGGTGTTTCCAACAGCTGTTTATTCAAGGCAGCTGGAAGAATTCTTCCATAAAGGAGCTATTAGTGGAAAAATTTGCTGTGCACGGTTTTGATGTCAAATCCATGCCTAACAAACTTTTTTTTCTGTCAATCAACAATCTTGCCATAAATTCATTCACTTATAACATGCCTTTTGAAAAAATTGACAGCTTCAAAGTGGAGAGTGAAATGGACTTTTGTTATTGTTGCTGTTGTTGTTGCTGTTGTTAAAATGAATTCAGAATGGCTTCTTGCTGCCTTTTAGACAGAGAGAAGGAGCAAAGCCTTGTGACTTTTAACTTCTGTTAAAAGAGATCAAAAGCAGGTCCAAATGCCAAGGTACTTCTTCAAAGCTGGTTGACTGCAACAAAGATGGCCAACCTCTCAGGTTTGGCTCATGGAGGTACAGAACCCTATGCATCACTGATAGACAAAGATTAGAACTACATGGCTCGCCTTGACTGTCAGGGTTATGCCAATCAAAGCCAAGTGAAGCAGCTACAGAAATTCTCTCCTGCTGCCTTTGGATACTGTGGCATATTTGTGGCAATGGGGCTCCATATAGGCAAGGGGGGTTCTTTGGTTCAGAGTATTACAGTAGGGCTTCAGGTGGCCCATTTGGGCCCTACTGCTGAGTTCTGTGGTCCTGGAACTTTAGATCATGCTTTTCGCCCAGAATGTTTCTCAAGCTTATTTATTGCTAGTTTCTGTTCTCATTATCCAACAACTTGCATTCACCAAAAAAAGTCACAGAGTTACAAAGAATGTACTTAGGACAATAATCATGTGCTCTGTGTCTCAGACATGCTGGCAGTGGAGGCAAGTGCATGTGTGCTGTGTGTGTGAGGGGGAGAGGAGAGAGGCAAGGAGGGAGGGAGGGAGAGAAGGGGAGTAAACCTATGGCCAACCTCAAGTATAATTCCTCAAGTATCATTCACCTTGTGTTTTTTGAGACGAGGTCTCTCCTTGCTCTCGACCCTGTGGAGCCTCCTGTCTCTGCCTCCCAGGTCTGGACTCACAAGCACACCATACCCCTTGCTTTCTTTGTGGGTGCTGGGGATTGAACTCAGAACTTCATACAGTAAAGTGTGACTCACTTTACTGACTAAGCAGCCTCCACAGCCCCAAGAGTTACACTATAGCCATGGTCAGAGGTGGCATGTTATAGTTCCTTTCAAGAATTCTTGGCTTGCATTACTAACTATGCTAAATTCTTATGTTTTTCACATAGTAGAATAGTCCTTCTGTCATCACTAGAGGAAAAGAGAGATAGTTTACTTGATTGACTAAATTTTACACCTTTCTTGTTGGCCAAGTAACACCTATTCTAAAGCCAAAGTCCTCTCTACAAGATTCTTTTAGTCCATATAATTCTGCCACCCTCTTTAATCCTCTTCTCACCTCTTTTCTTAATCAATCTGACCAAAGGGAAGATATAAATAAAGTCTTATATGCAGGATTGAGAGCCAAAAGTGATTTAATATACTAATAAGACTTTAAGAAGGTGTCAACAGGAGTTCTATCTTTTGTTCTGAAAGGGATGAGAGCCACCACAATTCATTGCACTGAACCTACTGACCAATGTTTTCTCCTCTTGGCAGAGGCTCTGTTGCTCTATTAGACAGGACCCTCCTAGATTGTCCAGTTCCTGCTCTACCAACACCACATACATAGTTGTCTACCCACTATCATAAATCCTTATGTGTCTTGACTGCTGAAGCATCCCTGCTGGACTTATACTCAGACATACTCCATCAATACCTTTCCAATTTGCTCCTGGAGTGCCTGATTATGCCACTGTTCTCATTCATTCCCCTGTCATCTCCAGGATGTACATTACCACATCTTCTCTGTAAGTTGTCTACCTGCTCACTCCATAAGCGTACAAGGCTTGCAAAGGCACATGCTCTCAATTCTACCATCCCAGCCTTTGAGGAAACTCACCAGGCCTAATCTTAGCACAGAGTCTAATGAGCTGTGAGAATTTCAAGAGGGAGTGAAATACTGTTTGAAGGATCATGAAAGCATTCAGGAAGTACTCCTTCAGTCTGTTAGGGCTTATTTTATACTGTTCTCCCTTGTACTTGCTCAGAAGAAAAGAATGATTAGGCCAATGGAAACAGCCATGCTTGGGCAAGAGCCTGCGTTCTCCAACACGTTCGTGTTTAGATTTCAGTTTGATTTGTCTCAGATTGACAGTGTAACATGGATGGATATTCCCACTTAAATATCTTTACCACAAAAATCTTGTAAGGCCTTTTTTATATATTCTTTTCTTTTAATACAACCATGCTTTACCTCTTAGAGCAACCAAAGGTCAAAATGTTTGTACATTCATGAGGCAATCACAGATTTGGTATTCAGAGCGGAGTAACACAAAGTTGTACCTATTTTTGAACAATTGCATTATTTTAAAAATATTTGGAATGCTTTATGTACTTATTATATTATATTGTTTTATTTCTTCATAGCACTGGAGACCACATCCAAGGCTCTGGGCATACTAGATAAGTGCTATCCCACTGATCAGAACCCCAGCCCCAATTCATATATTTGTATTGTTAAAATAATTTATTTTTACCTTAAATTATGCATATTCATGTAGCATAGGGGTATAATCAGTGGAATTATAACCACTAAATTTTTATTTATTTATTTATTTATTTTTTAGTTTTGTGATATGCATGCTGGGAATTGAACTTAGGTCCTCTGAAAGAGCAGCAAGTGCTCGTAACTCTCCAGCCCCTTGATTGGTTATAAGCAGCTTTGCACATTTAATATTGAGACAAGTAAACAGGTTCAAGTTCAGTACCCCAGTGATAACGCACAAACACACACACACACACACACACACACACACACACACACACACACACACACACACACACACACTTCCTTTCCTCTCTTCACACTGGGAAGTTTTGTCCCATTACTCCTCATTGCTGGAATCCAGCGAGGCTCTGATGGCAGGACAGAGAGTGGGCTACCAGTAAAATTATTTCGTCTGTACCACTTCACAAATGCATATAATTTATATAAGTCTAAGACTTCCCTCCAAATCTTTAGAGAATTGGAATCCATTGCCTATGATGGATAGATGAATTGTTACACTTAGGAATCCACGTATACTGATGAACAACCACTGTAATTACGTGTAAGCATGGGTAATTACACAGTGCCCAGCTCCCTAGTCTTGCCTTGTCTCTAAAATCCTTCAGTAGAGACTAGTGTCCTGTCCCCCGCTTAGCCTCATTGCTTTCTCCCTTCACACACACTATTCAGTTAAGGAAAAAAAAGACACCAACTTTCTTGGGTTTGTATTTGAGAACAATAAAGAAGAAATGACAATGAGGAGGAGAAGAAAAGAAAGGATGGGAGGAGGAGAAGGAAGAGGTAAAAGGAAGAAGAAAAAGAAGAAGAGGAGAAGGAAGAAGAGCAGAGAGAGGAAGAGGAAGAAGGTGTTACCAGGAAAGTGGGATAGTGATAGGAAACAGTAATAAAGGCAGTGCCTTAACCTTGTGACATTTAAACTAGGAATGCCGAAAATGAGGTGTTGGGATAAAGTTACTGTAAATAAGATTTTTGCCTTTAAAGGAGACTCTCCCACAAACCCCTTTTACTTTTTGATTTGCTCTCTGCAGCCCCCATTTCAATGAAATTCAATCAGTTCCATTAGCATTTCTAAATATGGGAGTCCTTCCACACAGCTGCCTTGTCTTTCCCTTCAACTGACACGCAGTGCAGCTTCTCTTCCAAAGGGAGAGCCTCCCTGTGGCTACCCATTTCTTTCAGCTTGGCACTAATAAATTTCAATGGTGGAGCCAATCCTCAAGAAACAGGATGTGTGATCCTATTTGATCTCATTTGAAAGGAACTGTAAATACCCAGTAAGGGTGGAAACAATGGCTCGTTGACATAAATAAATAAAGAAAGAAAGAAAGAAAGAAAGAAAGAAAGAAAGAAAGAAAGAAAGAAAGAAAGAAAGAGGGGAAAAACAAGACAAAGAAATATCATTTAATAAACTACTCTTGATTCCCAGAACTTAGACATCCTCATTATCAAGGGTCTTTACTGCATTCCCTTTGGAAAAAAAAACAAAAACAAAAACAAAAACAAAAAAACCCAGCACTGTCTCGGTCTCCCTTTACCTGCCTCAGAAATAGAGAATGAAACATTTCATCGTTTTAATCTTTTAGGTCTACATGGAGAATGCTCTGTGTGGCTCAAATCACAACATGACCAACCTTGTTTAAAACACAACTGCTCCATAGAGAAAATACTTGGAGAAAAAGGCAAAGGTTTACAAATTAATCTTTTGTTCACTGACTTACAAGACCATCTCATGTGATGCCGAGTTAAAATTTTCTGCCTGTAATTCAATTGTAAAGCCAATCATGTACAGTTAGGAGCTAAAAAATATCTGCTGCTGTTTTACAATGGGAAATGCTGCCATCGACTCTCTGAAAAGGGCAAGCACCATTTTGCCCTGACCAACACAGATGTCAGCTGTCCTTTCATGATGGTGCCATCCAGCAGGGGCTTTTAGGACTGTAGGACGGAGTCATCACTGTGTTCTAGTCCTAACCCGGTGAACTTGTCTACGTAGAGATCAGAAGGTGAAGCAACACTGGATTTAAGGAAAACAGACCTTTGTAATCACATCTGCACAATTGAATCAAACTTTTGCTTCTAGGAGATGTCAAATTGAATTAAAACTTCAATTTATAGCAAGCTGACCATAAGCTTTTCCCTGTGGAATCTACTAGGAGTAGCTGGGTTGAGTGCCACTTGGAAATAGAGGCAACCAGAGCTCTCATTCCTGACAGATTCTTAGTGTTTCATATGCATTTACTGGGGCATCACCCTGATAAAATTAGCAAGTCCCTGCATAGGTGTGGCAAAGCCACTTCCCATGTTACCACCAACCACACCAGTTTTCTTCACCAAATGCACTATAGACCTGGAGTGACTGTCCCCCACAAGGAAATGACAAGTGAAATGACACATGTTGAACAGTGCTATTCTAGAACTTCGTGACATGGGAAGTGCCTCCTGAAGGAATTTCCAAATTCATGCTTGTAGGGCACAGTGAGTCACAAGTGTCAAACTGCCAGTGACATGCACTTGTAGAGGAACATTTTTTCAGAAACTGTCAGCCCTGCAACGGTGAGTCAGTTAACTTTCCAACCTTCTTGGTATGTAGATAAAAACTGTGTTTATATTCACCCATGTTCTAGGATACTGACTGGCAGTAACATTACAAAGAAATACATAGAATTCATTTCATAAGCACAGGGCACTCTTTCCAACTGGGTAAAAGACAATAGCATTGCCCCAAGCTCTCAGCCTAAGAAGGCCACATAGTTGTTACTAATGTTTGTAGGGAATACACAGCTCCTAATAGAAATTGCTCAAACCAATCTTCTTGGATTCTGATCATGGTAGATTCTCATATTACAGCTGTGAACATATGATTTTAGACAATTTCATTCAGTAATGAACTTTTCCTGAAAAACTCTAGTCTTCAAAAGTCTGTCATTCTAACGCCCTTCTGAGCAGTCTCCTAGAATCTGTGACCCTTAAACTGTCAACTTGACAATCTAGAATTACCCGAGAAGTTCTCAACAAGGAATTGTCTAAACCAGGGTCTCCTATGGACAATTCTTTCAGAGATTATTGATGACACAAATTAATGTGGGCAGACCCAATCTACTATGGGCTGCATCATTCCCTAGGTTAGGAGTCCTGGGCCATATGAATAAAGAAACTCAGCTAAGAATCACTAGAGGCACCTTGCACTCATCTCTCTATTCTTGACTATAGATGTAATTGTGTCAAGTCCATGATATTCTCCTTGACTTCCTTGCTATGATGGACCAAAACCTGGAATTGTGTGCTAAATAAACTTTTCTTCTCCTAAACTGCTTTGTGTCAGGATATTTTAGCACAGCAACAGACACAAAACTAGGGCAGAGGTGAAACAAATGTGTTTATGTGCCCGTATGCTCCCATCGTGAAGGGATACAGGTAAGCAAGACCAATAATGCCAACTGTCTTTATCAGCTTCTTGCCTTATGTGAATCTCCTTATATGAATCTCTCTATATGAATCTCTCTGCATCGATCTCTAATGTATACAGCAGCCCTATGTTGAAGACATCATTAGTCACCCATTTTACAGTTAAGAAAACTGAGATGTGAAGAGGCAAAGTGGGGGGAGCCTTTGCCTTTGACATACTGCTGTCAAGAGTTACAGAAGACTAGTGTTCAAATCTGTTTCATCCCTAATCCTACAGGCTTAACACACTTCACTCTTTTTACATAATGTATGTTTTAGCACAGTAGAGGGAGTGAGCCAATCATTGCCAAATTTCTGGATGATTTTATGACTTACATGAACCTGGCCTTGTGAATAGCAAAGATTGGCTGAGCTCTTAGCATTGGGGGAAATGAACTAAACACCACATTGTGTAATATGACAGCCACTCATCCCACATAGACACTGAGTACTTGGTATGTGACAGTGTACCTGAAGAAAAGATAAAGTGTTTATTTCTAGTTAATTTAAATTAACATAGGTCCAAATAGCTACCTCTGATAAGTGGCTAGTATATTGCACACATTATATCTACAAGGGAAGACGTGATAATCATTGTATACCAGAACAGCACCAAGCGCTATACAGATCAGAGTGAACATGATAGATGTCGGTTTCTTACCAAAAGGGAGAACAGGAATGTATCATCAGGGAACCATGCAAGGAAGAAAGTTTCTTACAACAAGCAGGGTCATACTCTGACAAGCACTGCTGAGAAGAGAGAAGGCAATAACAATGAAGGAAGAAAACTGAGAGCCACGGAGCTGGTACCTAGACACTGTTGCCTTTTGGTGGACTAGAAGTTAGAAGGAATGGCTTTCTAAAATTGGGGGCTGGGGTTAGAGCTGAGTAGTGAGTCCTTGGGTTGGACATCTACGTCAACACTTCCTACTTCCTCATGCACACAAAAGAGCGCATATACATACATACCTACATACAAGAATAAATATGGTTGGATGGGAAGGGCTCACTGGGTCAAATGGATGTTGTCCAATAAGACTTGAGTTCAGATGCCCAGCATCCATACAAAAGCTGCACACACTGAGGAGCATCTGTAAGACCCAGGACTCAGGGACAGTAAGCAGGGACTGGCAAATTCCCAACACTTACCTCCCAGCCAATCTAATTGGTGAGCTCTGGATTCAGTTAGAAGGCTTACCTCCAAAAATATGCTGATGATGTAGAGGAAGACATGTAGATGTTGATATGAGAAGCAAGAGAGTAAAGATCACCTTTGTGAGCCTTGCTTCTGAGAATCATTGTTAAAAGGGTAAGAAATGAGGCTCATACCAACAGGGATATGAGTAAGCTAGACATCTGGTGTACTGCGTCTTTGGAAGTCATGGGGAATAAGCTATTGAAGAAGGAAGTGTTGACAATGTTGCAAACAATAAGTAGGTGACAAGTGACACTCCTGAGCACTCAG
This sequence comes from Rattus rattus, assembly GCF_011064425.1. Taxonomy (NCBI): domain Eukaryota; kingdom Metazoa; phylum Chordata; class Mammalia; order Rodentia; family Muridae; genus Rattus; species Rattus rattus. The sequence goes on from NC_046156.1 coordinate 17,494,817, forward strand.
GAAGGGAGTAAAATCTCTGGACCAGTAAAGAGCTGGACTTGGCAAAGAGGGGCCATTTTCCCCGTTGAAAATGAAGGGCAGCATAGATAAAGGTGGAATTGTAGACTTGTTTGTGTGATCCAGGTGAGCCAAGTTGCCCTGGAGCCTACCTTCCCTAGCTGTTGGGGCAAAGAAATGCCAGTCCAGTATCTAAACACAACTAAAGGCAACTAAACATGTTTTGTAAACTCCAGAGAAATCCTGAAAGGAGACTGCCTGCCTTAGAAACAACAGAAAGAAAACTTGCCCAGTTTTTTGCCTCCCTATTTCTCTCTCAACTCTACCTTTAGTTTTTCTTTTCCTTTCCTTCTTTTGTTGTGACAGACCTCCGTAATCCTAAAGAATATCTCCGTTTAAAGAAAAATGGATTGAGATAAAATGATGTCTAGTGCTAGCCCTAAAGGCTTGTGATTCTCTAAATGATAGAACCTGATGTTTAAACTGTGTCTTCATATTTGAGAGAAGGTGAACAAGCTTAGAGGAATTCTGAAGGTTACCAAGATTGTTGGGGTTTTTTTTTTGAATGAAGTTACTAAAGCACATCATATTATGTAAAAAAATAAATAAATATGGAAAACTCAAAAAGGAGCCAGAGAAAGGTTAAGGATAAGGAAGGGAGATGGCCAAGAGGAGAAGAAGAGGATAAGGAAGAGGAGGAAGCAGAATGGGGAAGGAGGAAGAATGGAGGAGAAGAGGAAGGACAAGAAGAGGAAGATGCAGAGGTGAGTATCACAGATGAGTGGGGGAATCAGAGTCAGTGTTGACAAGCCCTGAAAGAAATCAGGGATACAGAAAGAGGTCCAGCATCTGCTCTCTTCTCCAAGAAGCTTTTGCTTTCAAACCTACTTCCTTCCCTTCTTTGCCTCATCATGAACCCAACTCTTTTTTCTCTGAAATAACAAACAAACAAACAAAAAAACCCTGCAAAGCTTTCTCACCAAAGAAATGGCGCCACTTTTTACCACAGCCCAATTAGCTGGGCACGCGTGGGCACACAGGCTGGCAATCAGAGCCAAGCAGCTCTGTTCTTCTGCCTTTGATTTTTCACTCAGGAAGAAGCAAAGGGAGGGGGCGGCACACTTACCTCTTAAAGTGTTTGTTTGAAAATAATATGCAGAAAGAGAAAAACAATCCTCAACTAACGACCGCCTTCCTCGCCATCTGCTTAATCTAAACATTAGCATATCGCGTATCCGAGTGAACTCAGATTGCACTGGAAAGGGAGTATTCTCTGTTCTACTTTTTCAGACCCTTAATGGAGGAGTCAAGTGAGAATTCTCTATGGGATTATATGGGCTTATGGGCTTCCAATGCATGCATTTAGGGCCACATTTTCAGTCCAACTTTAACTCATCATAGGAAGACCGGAGGCAAAACTGTGCCTGGCTTAATTAGCGCAAGTACTAATCAAGTACTAATGAAATTTGCCCACAAGCAGTCCTTCAGATGAAGGCACAAGTCACACACACAATTTCCGTATATATCACTTAGCATGTCAGCACAAAAGGAGGGAAGAAATGAACAATTCCTCCCTAAAACTGGCTTCGGGCTAACCACAGGCAAACATCATCTCTACCCAGAAGTAGCACACAGGTTTCATCAGTGTAAACTCTCTAAGTCCAAAATCTGCAAACTGTATCCCCATTCACCGCATTAGGCTGCAAATTTATAAAATGACAGAGAACAATGTAGACAAAGACACTTCATTCCTCCTGATTTATGAGCTATTTAGGACTTGAACTTAGAAATGTGTGCATGGCAGTGTTCTTTAAAATATATAGATGGTCTTTTGATCTAAAATACATGTCCTTGGGAAGTGGTTAATACTGAATCACAGTCCTATTCATGTGAGCAAAGTATAAAAACAAAAACAAAAAAAAAAAACAAGAACAAAACAAAAGAAAACAAAAAACCTATCCATTTTTCTCTCCCATTGTGATATATCTGGAGTACTAAATCTGTGCTGTGTGTTAAATCTGCTGATAAAAATCTGCCCAAGCACAGGACTTATTTACAACACAAATATTAATGATGCTAAGGGAGATGTTTTCGATCTATAAATTAAATCATACTAATCGAAGATGTGGTTAGTACATTGAATTATGTGTAAACATACCAAAGTTTCACACATAAGAATTATTTTTTTCCTGGGGTTATCTATGATACTTGACCAAAACTAAAATTCTGGATCAACCCCTCTCTGTGGAGAGGAGAGGCACATCTCATGTGAAACAGCCATTAACTCTGAAGAGCAAGGAAATCAAGGAGAGACTCCATGAGGACCCAGTATTGTCACCTCTTCTGCCCAGGAGAGAATATTCTTCCCTGGGAGGGCTGCTCCATTTCAGGTGGGAAAGGATCTCACTTCTGAGAAGCTGAAACTCACCCACTTGAACAGGGTGAAGAGCTAGATGACCAGTTTTTCTCTTTATAAACTATCGACAAACATCACTCAGGAAAAATCATCGGCACCGGTGAGGGCTAAAAACAGCCAATTCACACAATGTCTTTGTAACATGAAATCCAAGTGAGAGGGGAGAAAAATCACGAAAAATCTGGATAGCCTCGGTGCAACTGAATTGTCACCTGTGGTCCCATATAGCAAAATCCTCCCCCAGCAAGCTCATGACTTAGAAACATTAACCTCGACCGTGCCTTGCCTTGCCTGACTCTTTTAGTGATGCTTGCTGTTGTCTGGGTACTCAGCTTCCCCTAAGCAAATCTAAGTTTTCTCTGTAGAAGGGCAGAATGGGAACAGGGTCAAGAGCCTTTGTGTCACTAATGAGTTTTGTCCCCCTTGATTTAGCAAAGGTGTGTATGCTATAAAGAGTGCAAATGTTAGGTGCTGTAAATGCAACAAGAAAAATTCATGCAGCCCACCAGACATTAACACAATTCAATCCCTGCTATTCTTCAAAGGAACCAAGGGCCCCATCTGCTGATGCTTAAATGAACTACAGTAGCAAACAGATTAAAAACAGCTCATGAAGAAGGTAGCATCCAGCTAACTCTAACGTATAAGAAAGCACCTGAAGCCCCATAGCCTCAAGGGCAGAAGGCCCTAGGAGTTGGGGAACCACTGTGACTCTCTCCCAGTACTCCTTTCCCTCCCTTGTCTGGGGTCATAACACTCTATGCAGTTAGGATTCACTTCATTTCATTTGAGTCCGCAGTGCAGAAGCATCGTGCACTGCCTTCATGGGCCACCCTCATGGGTGCCTTCACCGGCCACCTCCTCTCTACCAGAACACATGTGGCTGGAGAAAGCACTCCTGTTCCTCCCAGTGATGACTAGAACTGACTGAAGGGCTATGTTAGTCATGATTTTCACGATGATCAAAGCTATCCAGTGACTTCCCAGCCTTGTTCCCAATACATGACGATGCTGGAGTACATTCTCTGTGGCTCCTTTCATGATCCTTTAAAAGGATGAACACACTGTGAAGCATCCAAGAAATACCTAGACTGGCTCTGGCTAATGAAGTTCAAGGCTCAGGTCTCAGACATACCAACTTCTCCTTCTTTGACCTTGTATCATGGAGTTCAAAAACCCAGATTGCATGGTCTTTTATTTAAGCTCCTTTATTCCTTGTCAGAGAAGGGGTCTTTAGAAGTTTTGTGTTAGGAACACAGCACATTGTATATCTTAAGCATTTAATAAAAATTAATTAAATCAGCACATCTTCAGACAAAGTATTTCTCCTAAGGTTAATTTCCTCATTTAATTTCCCCACTCTAAGTTGTTATATCTCTCTTATACCTATGTGAAATTTCATGAAGTTTATGGTAGACAATGGCAAGCTAAATCCTTTATAGCAATGGTTCTCAACCTTCCTAAGGCTGTCACCCTTTAATACAGTCCCTCATGCTGTGGTGACCCCCAACCATAAAATTATCCTGTTATTACTTCATAACTGTGAGTTTGCTACTGTTATGAATCACAATGTAAATATCTGATCGCATGATATCTGATATGCGACTCCCAAAAAGGTTGCAGCCCACAGCATTTTACAACTCTATTCAGAAATTTTCTCCCCATACCTCAGGATAATGATCTTCCTCCAGGGTGAACCAGCTGATGGACACTTGGTCAAGAGTCTCTGATCACTCCTTGAATAGATATGAGTGCACACATCACATTTTGCCAGCTGCCTCCACTGTGACATTGGTTACTATGTAGAAAAGATAGAAGAGGGAGGAGAGTTGGTTCGTTATGATACTATGGAGTTAAATGGCTTTTTTTACTTTAATTCTTAGACTTTAGTAGGCTAAACTACTTCCAGCCCTATTTATGTGATGGTTCTCTAGATTTTCTATCAAGAAACAGAAACCTGGGCTAGAGAAATGGGATCGAGGTTGGGAGAGTACTTGCTGCTCTTGCAAAAAGCCCCTGTTTGATTTCTAGCACCAACATGGTGGCCCACGACCAACAGCGAATCCATTTACAGGTAACCAGATGCCTTCTTCTGGCTTCTAAGGGCACTGTACTAATGTGGTCCATTAGCACATGTGGGCACTCATACATGTAAAATACAAATAAGAGAAAGAAAGGAAGAAAAAAGGAGGAAGGAAGGAAGGAAGGAAGGAAGGAAGGAAGGAAGGAAGGAAGGATGGAAGGAGGGACGGAGGGAGGGAGGGGGAGGGAGGGAGGGAGGGAGGGAGGGAGGGAGGAGAGAGGGACGGAAGGAGGGGGGAAAGAGAGAGAGGGAGGGAAGGAAGGAGGGAAGGAGGGAGGGAGGGAGGGAGGGAAGGAGGGAGGGAAGGAGGGAGGGAAGGAAGAAGGGAAGGAAAGAAGGAAGGAAGGGGAAATTCGAAGATCTGCCTTCTGGGTTATTTTTAAGTGTTCATTGTGTGTTGAAGTGAATGTGCTGAACATTCTCTAATTGCCTTTCCCATATAGAAACCATCCCTCTTGAGTGCCCCATCTTCTTCCTTACAGGGTTCTGGACAACCAGTCATATATTTGATTTTGCTATGGACTTGTCTCCACGTCTTTTTTAGGAGTGGCTCTTGATTAACTCAATCTAATTATCATTTCTCTTCCTCTTCTCCACAGTAGTGGCTCAGAAGCTGCCATATGACTGAATGTGGCCATTCATATATAAGGCCTGTTTGCCAGGAATTGTAAGAAAGAGGGTATTTCTGGCTTCTGTGGGAGTCATTTTAAAATAAGTTCCCTTTCTTGAATGTGAAGCACGAAGCCTTGGTTGGAGCAGCATGAGCCCATCTGTCTCGAGAGCAGATAGCCTTAGGGCGAGGCCAACACTGGGAAAGCACAATGAGAAGAAAGGCGACACATTTTCGGAGATGTTTTAAGAGGTCTACAGAACAAAATTTTTGGTCGTATGAAGTAAGATTTCTCACACTGTTGAAACCACTTTGATTAGGATTTTCTATTACCTGCATATAAAACCATGCTAGATAATGCCCAGGGCCTACATCTGCTGATCGGAATCAAGAAGTTTTACAGATACAGTATCCAATCAGGAACCTCATTTCTTTTGGAGATGAATATCTGGCAAACCTTACACAATATAATTCTGTTTAGATATTTCTATATCATTTAATTTTCATTGTGGAACCATGCTCAATCTATAATCCACCATGACCAATCTTTGTCTACCACTCTGGACAAGGGTAAATCTGTCATTCATTCATTCATTCATTCATTCATTCATTCATTCTATACTCTCAGTAGCTTGTTTACCAACTTAAATAATTTCTGCTTTGCTACGGTTTTCTGATTCTCCAATGTATTGAGGGTATTTGCACGGAATAAGAAACTTTTCCTTCTAAATTATTTGATTTGATGTGGATGTATATATACTTGTATGTGTGTTTATGAACACACATTCATGCCATGGGAAACATGAAGGCAAGAGGCAGCCATGATATCCTGAAAACTGTCTCTGCATTCCTAACATCAGAATGCATAGAAAGTCTGAGTTGGTCCAGTCTAAGCATTTCTGCCTACAGTCTTATTACATCCAGATTCACCTTCTTTAAGGTATCATATTTTCTAAGCAGTATAGCATGGGCCCTGCCTTGTTTTATTCACACTAAAAGAACTTAATAATTCCCATTCCAGGAATGTTGACTAAACAATACACAGTTGAATCCCTCTCTGGGCTCGGAGCTTTCTACCTATGTCTTTTCTGACCCTTTTTCCCACCTGCTTCAGCCCTATCTACTGCTCTGATATAACTGTGGGTGTCATCATCCCCAGAGTGTGTTCTCTGATCACTCCAGACAATTCTGTATCCTTAGTAATTCTGAACACCATTGCATCCTAGCACTTACAAGATAAACTGAATCAGACAAAGCAACAAGGTGCCTTGCGTTACCTCTTCTATAGACTCTGAAGGAGAAACAGCTCTTAAACATGTGTTTTGTGTCCTAATACTTCTTTCCGAGTTGATTGAGTAACAAGTGGGCACAGATGGTCCAAGGGAAGCCATGATTTGCTGGAAGTCTTAGGCTCGACTAGCTCAGATTTTGTATATATGTTGAAGTTAGGAATGCAGAGACAAATTAGAAACAAGAGTTAATTCTAAAAACCCATCATGGAGACATTTACAATTGGTTCCTGTCAGTTAAAATCTTTAACATCTCCCAAAGGACTATAGGCCAAAGGCCTGTTGACCAGGTTGTGATGTTTTAGCAGATGATGGAATCTTAGCTGATGGGTCAGTCAGGGAAGTGCTTGGCACATTAGTGGGAAGACCTGTGAGGGATCCCCTAGAACTCAAACAAAGCAAAGCCATCAAAAGCTGGGCTCAGCAGCACTGGAGAGACAAATATTAAATGATCTCTAAAACTATGGTGAAATATGATTGAGGAACACAGATTGCTGGCCTCCAAATATATATGCACGTTAGAGCAGATTCACATGAACACAGATACCCAACAAAAGGAAACTTAATCACGACTGTGGTGCTACAGTGGGTAGTCTGCAACCAAGGAGGCAAAGTGACTAACAGGAGGGTAGCTTATAAATCATGGATACGCTGGATGGAAGGTTGGCTCACACTGCCTGTGGGACAAACAGGAACAGCAGTAGATTCCATTGTTCTACTTGCTATGGTACAAAATTTAGAATTTAGAAGAGTTTCACATCTAATATTTCTCAAATTGCCATTGACTGTGGGTAACGTAGACATTGGAAAGTGACACTTTGGCAAAGGGACGGCTATTTACCTTTTACAAATTAATTGAGCAAGAACCAGTCATCATCTGTCATGATTAGTATGCCACTACATGTGATGGAAAACACAAAAAGAAGTAAAATTCTTATTCTCAGAAATCTGTCTTCAGCATCAATTCTTCATGAAGCTTCATTAGTACTCTGCTTCCTGATTGTCAACAAGTATTTGAAGCTAATTTAATTACCTTGCACCTTGCTCATAATAAAGGCTCCCTAAAATGGAGTATTAAAAAAAATGCCGCAAGTTCTAGCTTCATTGTCCCAGTTAATCTAGTAAAGGCAGTGAAGTATTATCAACAGCAGACTTCATTTTTTTTGACTGGTTCAGCCACAATAAAGAGATTATGAAAATTCTAAATGCCTTGCAACTTAAAGCATATAAACTCTATTTTTCAAACTATATGAATAGCTGGAAGAAGCAGCTGAGAGCAAAGGCAAGCAGGGAATTGTAGAATAAAACTTTCATAAAGTCTCCACGATGTCTAGCGAGGAAGTCTCAGGGCTGACTGTTCAGATGATTTAAAACCTTAAACACCATTTTGTTGACACATAATTCTTTTATATATTTTCAGTATATAAATTGTAAGCTCCTCTAAAGGAAACACAGTTTTTCACAGCAAAAACAAAGGAGAGGAAAAAAAAGCATCCAACTCTTATTATATTTTAAGCACTAGATAACTTTGCAAGCAAGAATCCATCCAAGTTTAGGGAATTGTGTAGGTCAGCACTCTGTAATGCATGCAGCAGAAGGATGGCTAGGTGACCTTCCTATTGACACATACCCAACCGTTTTTATGTTTAATATTTTTCCTTGTGGTTGCTAATGTGCCTCAAAAATATAGAAATGTGAAAACCAATAGATTCCATAGCTATAAATTGGATGGTGCAGACAAGCCTTTCATTTCTTCCATTGGGGCTTTGGAAAGCCTGAACAACAGCCAATGGATCTTTGGGTCTATGAAGGAAGCAGGTCTGATTCATGACCTTATTTTCACTAACGTAATAGGGTGGAGGTTAGGCCTTTCCCTTCATTAAATTAAAAAAAGAACTGGTGCTCAATATGCATGTATTGGATGTGTATTGAATAAAGAAATGAAATATGAAAGAAGTACTGAGGGACAGATGGGTAGGTGTGGATGGAATTGAGTCTATAGTGGTTTTTATAGACTTCCTGAGGTTTATATTGGAGACAGATCTCGACAATTGCCTTGGTGCTTTGGATCACGAGAAAAGAATAATTACTCTCTCCTGAGATTATATAAAATTGCTTTGAGAAATCAGTTCATCTTAAATATTTGTCCACATATTCAACAAATAGTTGTTAAGATCTAACCATATTCCAAGCATGGCTGTAGGTATTGGGAACTATGAATTTGTCTTAAATGTCAGCCTGGAAATACACACACACACACACACACACACACACACACACACACACACACACACACGAGTCCATTCTAATAGTTTTGTTTCTCTATAGCACTCTGATCAATGAATGGGATCATCCACCAGTGAGCAACTGAATTGCTATCTTCAAGAAGCTTGTATTGTAGGGGAGAAAGAAAAGAAACAAACACAAACACATGGTCATTTAATTTATCTATTAGCCCTAAATCTTGTGAAGAAAAATAGCAAAGAGTGATGGGAGCTATGATTTCAGTCATGGCCAGGGAGAGCAGAGATAAGAATGGAGTGTTAGAAGGAGCTATGAAGGATCTATCAAATTCATCAAAGACCAGACGTGGATGAACTACACAGGGAACATGAGATCTGCCTCTAGGCAACAACAAGTGGTCAGCTTGAAAACAGGGGGAAAATAGCAGGAAACTGGAATGTATAGGATGCAGGAGGTCAAGATATTACCTTATAGGTTATATGATATGTTCTGTGAAATAAGCATAATAGGTAGCCAGACCTCTAGCTCAGTTCTCTAGCTAGAATGTATAAACTTGAGAATGAATAGTCTACCCCATATGCCTCAACACAGCTCATGTTATCAACCTCTGCCTCATATCAACAATTTTTCAATCAGTCCTACAAATGCTACATGTAAGGGAAGTCAGAAATTTTTCTTCAACCATATAAATCTATCAAAGATTTATCAACTCTAACTATAGACCTTAAACACCAATTGATAGCTTCCCATCAATAAAGGTGTGTCTCCATGAAAATAAAGGAAGGCACCAGGATCAAACCATTAACCACCCCAGTTCTCAGAAATTCAAAGTGGAACTTGACCTATGTCAGCTCAATTCACGTTGAGACCCTGGACTAGTCATTGCATCTCACTGGAAAAAAATTTTAGATCTAATTTAATGAAGCATAAATCTAATGATGAATCTAATCAATGTGCATGTATTGGATGTGTATTGAATAAAGAAATGAAATATGAAAGAAGTACTGAGGGACAGATGGGTAGGTGTTGATGGAATTGAGACTATAGTTTTGAAGACAATAACTTTACTGCCTTTGAATATATGCATTGTAATCTCTAAGTGTTACTGTTTTTTCATGACAAAGATATATTGATAATTATAATGAATTCAAGTTTAACAATAATGAAATTTTGCAAAATTTCTCAAAGTGAGAAATTTTCAGTGGGATAAATGCTTGTGTTTGTCATGACAAGCCGTAACTATGACTTCAGATTTTCCCTTGGAAGAGGATGTAGTTTAATGGCAGACTATGCACAGAACTCTGGCTTGCCCATGTTGCCTGACATGACTTCATTGCAGCCTTGCTTCTGAAAAGTACCACTGTATCATAGTAGAGTAATTCTTTTTACATTCTTTGTCATATGTACGCCATCACAGCGACCGATGCCAAGAAACACCACCTGCAACACCTTGGCTCAGATTTCTGCTATGAATTTAGCATTTTGCTATACACATAGAAATTTCTGCTCTTATAGAAATGTGATAGCTTAATTAAGAAACACAAAGACTTCAGTATTTTCCTACTGTCACTCTTCAGCATGTAAATATCATATCAGTAGATCTTTGGATGGCTTGGATTCCAGAAGAGATTGTTAGATGAATTTCAGCTTGGGATTCATATAGAACTCCCCACAATTTCTATGATGGCCCTAAACATGTTTGCCCATTTTTATGAAGCATTTGTATGAAGCAGAGTTGTTGGCATCTATGATTTTAAAATCCAAATTGTTGATCAACTTTGAAAAAACACTGATGAGCTCTGTATCTTACAACAATAAATATCCAGCAGAGATTTAATTCTCTTTTATACTTGTTTATCTTTTTGTCTCCAGCAATTTGTCCTCACCTCTTCCCTCTGCTTCAGGAAACTTGAGCATCATAACTGACTTTACAAGGTATCCATCCCATCAGAACCCTAGATTTGCAAAGAACATAGTGAAAAGTACCACTCTATCACAGTAGAGTCATATCTTAGCCAATTATATTAGTGCTGATGCCATTTCCAACAAGATTACGTCCTCCATACTGGGCATGTACGTCAGTGGTAGAACACATGATTTCCATACATAGCTTCTGCATTTGATCCTGAATATGGTGTCTTGATTTTTAATGAAAGGGGGATGGAACTATATGTAGAGACATACACACAAATGAGGAGAGCCCTGTATGAAACTAGGAGCATTCTTCTAGAAGCCAAGACATTAGTAGAAGCCAGGAGCATGGCCTGGAACATAGCTTCTTTAAAGCCTTCAAGGAGAACAAGACTCCAGATTCTAGACTGAGAAAAGAAATTTCTGCTATTTGAACCATCACTCAGAACTGTCTTGCATTCTTCCAACACACTGTCTTCCCAATCTTAGCCATCTCAGGTCTGTCTTAGTAGTAAGAACACTTGCCTATTAGGATATATTTTATTTTCATTGAGACCTTTCTCAGCCCCTTCTTGCATAGTGCGGTTATGCTCTTGTGCCTCTTCCTGAAGTTTGCCAATTCATTCTCCAGGCATTTTTCCACTTTGCTTCTAAATGACTCTTCGAAAATAGAATTTGATTGTTTTCCCATTTCTGATTGAAAACCTCCATCAACTCAAGGTGCAAATGCTAGATTCCACAGCATAGCTCTGGAGATCATCATAAGTCAGATCCAAACTTACTTTCCACCGACGTCTATTTTTCTTATCTATTTTATGCCTTGTAACTACACCAAGATCCTCCATTTTTAAAAATAGGCTACATGGTCTGTCCATCTGTCATGCTTTTGACCTTCTGACTGATCTGCTCAGTATAATTTAACTTAGATCCACTCTTCTTCAAAGCCTTTCTGAATCATGATTTACCTCTGTCCAATTGTGTGCCTTTTTTCCATGACTATTTCAAATTGGAGTAGATGTTAATGGCAGAGGGGAGGTTCCGTATTTGTCCATAACTTTGAAGTAACAGAAACAGGAAAAGAAAAGAAAGAGGAGTGGCCTCAGAAAAGCGAAGATATGTGTTTAAATCTACAGTGACAAAGGGGAAAATAGAGTCGGAAGAGATGAGGTTGGTCTCTTGCACAACCATCTTTGCAGCATCTTGAATTGGCTACTGTTAGTTTCAAATTCTTCATTGCTTTTGTGCATTTACTGACAGTCAAGGATTTTAACAGAACTATAGCTAGACATTGTGTGCAAGGTCAGTTCCAATATACAAAATATGCTGATGTGTTTGAATACAATATATAGTGAAGAAGACGGTGCTGTAGCAAGAGCTGGGGCAAAGCATTTGCTAGAATTTTTTCTAAGACTGTATGCATGCAATTTTTACTACCAGATGTTTGGGAAGGAAAGAAAATTATAATTCCAACTGGTCAGTGGTCAGAAGGTAGAATTCAAAACATTCTACCACATGGATAAACAAGAAAATAATTAGAAATCAAAATGTTAGAGAATTCTGCAGTGAGCATGAATGTAATCCACAGGATAAACAAGACTTGGTTGACATTTGACTGAATAAATTAAAACCCAAAGTAATTTGAATAAAAATTCAAGACATGTATCAGAGAAGTTCAGGGTAGGAGACAAAAGATGAAATCTACCTTTGCCATTCAAGCTCTATTGGAGTAGACAGGCCTGGAGAGAAAGGTGAATGGGCTTCTCTTTTTACAGCATAGTCCGACAACAGTGAGGGCTGAACTTAGTTGTTTGGGGGCTATAACTTGACTCTTGAAAAATCCATTAAGCTAAAATGTGTACATTTAAGACAGTGTGTAAGTGAAATTACCATACCAACAGCAAATAAAAAGTCAATCCAAACCATCTACCTTGTCTCATGTTTCCTTCAAGTAAGATTAATAATAACAAACCAAAGTCATTCTTCTAGCCTTTCATTACATTCTATATAAAAGCACCAATAATGATCTACACAGCTAGGGTGCTGGATGTTTGACTGTCATGTTTGTGCTCAAGTATACACACACACACACACACACACACACACACACACACACACACACACACACATACATATATGCACATATTCACTGGGTTTTGCTGGGTAAGACGGTTTTATTTCCATGAAGTTTTAGGACTGATGCTACTATGGGTCCTTTTTTGCCCTGTGGGAAATATTTTCAACAACATGATGGTTCCATGAGCCTTTTTGTGAGGCTGAGCTTTCAAAGTCGATCTTTACACAAAATCCTGGTCACCCACTAAGCTGATTTCCACACTTAAAATATTTACTGCATTGTACAATGCATGTCTGTTTCCAGCAGGCTTAAAATTTTCCATAAGCTGATGGTTACATCACTGAGGTGACTGTAGGCTTGGGATTCCAGCTTACCAAGAATTCTTTCTATTATGTAACAATAGCAGCATGGAAAAAATATGATAGGAGAAAATACAGGCTAGAAGGTTTATCCTAGGGTCCAGGGATGGACTCACAACTCAGTGATAATACAGAATGAATAAGTCCATTACCTAATACATCAAATCCATCAAGAAAAATAATTATACCCATATCAATTATCAGTCTATTAGAAATAAAGACCCAGTAGAAGGACACCATCCAAAGGTGATTGTCTAGTGCTTTCAAAATAAATGTCTTATCTCTGCCTTGGCATTTTTCTGTGCCATCAAAAGGCCATTATGCTATGACAGTTCCATTTCACAGACATTAACATTAGATACTGGTTCTTTCTAAGGGCCTCTCTACAGTGCTTTGTCTCATATGGTGGGTTTGCCAAATGTTCTTCACATTTCATTAATAAATTGACCCACACAAATCCCTTAGGATTCTAGGGGAAATTAAGTTTCATTCTATCTTCTTCTTCTATTCTAATTAATACTCTTAACAATGAAAAGACGCTATCAATGGATCAATCAAGTCTAGTAAATTAAGCAGCACTGTTTTAATGAAGTGATGTTAAATGGAGAGAGTGCCTCAATAACGGAACTCTATGGCATACGAAGCAGCATTCAACAATTACATACCAACTGTTATACCAGGGACTTTACATGTCTATTCGAAGTTGTTTGCTTCTGTATTCAAAGTAACCCTATAAATGTTATCTGTTCATGGTAAACTTGAGGGAACTAAGACTTGAGCAGGTTGAGTGAATCCAGTAAGTCTTTTGGACTTCAGTGTTTTGACTTAGAAACATCCTGGTTGACTGAACTGCAGAGATGTTTTCTAGGACTCAAGCACAGGCTTCAGGCACCACATAAGCCGGATGTGCCTCAGTTTCCTTGTTAGTGAGAGTTAAAATAGAAGGTTGTCCATGGAGCTACTTCCGATGACCTAACCCTTTAGAACTATGACGGAAGACCCTGTAAACTGGAAGATACACTTTTAGGCTATAACTAAATAAAAAGAAAAGAAAAGATATCATTAGCTCTCTATGCTTATAGATAACAAAGACAGGTCAAGAAAGAAGAATCAATAGTACTCACAAGCTGGAAGGAAGGAAGGAAACCTGTCTGGCCCAACCCACTGCTTTCCAGCAAGTAGTCAAACGCTCTCAAGGCAAGAGAAGAAATCTGACCACTTAAGAATAGAACACTTACAGGACAATGGTGATATACACCTTTAATCCCAGCACTCAGAAGACAGATGCAGGCAAATCTCTGATATCTAGACAAGCCTGATATGCTAAGTGAGTTTCAGGACAGCCATGGCTATACATCTTGCCGTGAAAAACCCTGTCACAAAAAAAAAAAAAAAAAAACCAAAAATGTAACACTTTAGCAGGCTGAGGTCGTCGATACCTTATTGCAGAACTCACAATGCAAACTCGAGGGGATGGGTGCAAATTCAAGGCTAGCTTGATCTACATAGAGGGTTCAAGGTCAACCAATACACACATAGCAAGACTCTATCTAAAAATATGAAAATAACAATGAATTGGAATTGAATGGGGGCTATTGTAGAGCCATGGAGAAAATAAAGAAAAAGAGAACGCTCAACTCCTATACAGCTTGCTTACTTGGATTCCCCCTTAAGCAACCTCAAACATCAAGGTGCTTCCCCCTAGGTAGAAGTGGACAGCCCACCCAATGTTCATGCCCATCCATTAATGTCCTTCATCAGCACCTCCCACTGTGGTGACCACACAGTGGGAAATACAAACCCCATGAACGTTCAAATGTCTCTACTACTTTACTCGAATGCTGTTTCAATATTATTTCTTTCTGTAATTATAATATTAAAATATGAGGTCAATTTCTCAGTGTATTTTAATTAATCTTTGAACATAAATCTCTTTGTAGAAAGATCTAAGATATATACTTTCCATTACGGTTTGGAAAAATAGCACATTGTGATTCTGAAAACTTGATTTATAGATATTACTAGGAATCCATTTGTTTCATAGGCTGAAGACTCCCGTCCAGCAGAGCACCTACAGTGCTGGACACGTAGTAGAATAATGGAGTGTGAAAGGGAGATAATCATATTTAAACAAGATCTACAAGAAATCAGCCTAATTTTCCCAATGAAGAGTCCAAAGAAAAGTGTATGATAGTATAATAGATCTTCCTATGGATTTGGTTATACTTTAAATCCAAGTCCTTTCTTCCTAGCTACTTCTTCAGGTCCAATTTTGTACAAATGATTCTGAAAGAAAACTAAACCACTCAAATTGCATTAAAGCTCTGGACTGACAATCGAAGACAATGATATTCAGAGTGAAGGTTGCTTCTCAGTCCTCTTAATCATCTGTTATGTCCTGACATTCTAGAGGTCTCAGAAGAGTGAATGACAAACAACGTTCCATATGTGCAGATAAAACTACCTGCAGCAGTTCAAGTGACAATTGAAGCACCTTGGCTCCCGGTGATTAATAGGAACACACTGGAGCTTCTCTTTAGTGACCTACATGATGGATAAAGTCACACACACACACACACACACACACACACACACACACACATCACATACACACACACATGCACACACTCATACATATATACACGTACATACACTCATGCACACATATACTCACACACACACATTCATGCACACACACACACGCACACAGATACACACAAACGTGCATGCACTCACAAACACATTCATACATGTACACACCCATGCACATACAGAGGCACATGTTCATGTGCATACACATACACAAATATGTAGGTTCCTTTGAATGCTTGACCCAGACAGGCTGCGCTGTCTTCACCCTCCTGAGGGAGCTGCTCCCTGTTTCCTTATTGTGCAAGTTTATCTGAGGGGTTTGCCCACATTTCTGGATTATCTCCTGTGAATTTCCTAAACCAGAATCTAACACACTCTCTTTCCTTCCCTCTCCCACTCGATCAGGGGACAATTACTGAACTAATCCACTTTAACTATAATATAATTTTTTTAATTAACTTCCCAAGACACCTTAGTTCCAAGCTAGATATAAATGAGCTTTCGCTGCCTCTGGAATATTCACTCCTCCAAGTAGAGAGGTATTGGGAAGGGAGACTATACAAGCAGCGGCCAGGATACACACGGTGCTGCAACGCACACACACACACACACACACACACACACACACACACACACATATGCATAATGTTTAACAACCCCACATTCGGGTTGAACATTCGGGCAGGGCAACACACATATTCAAAAGCAAAGGAATTTAAAGCCTATCTATCACAATCCATGAAAATAGGTTGATTTGGGTTCATGTGTGGGTTTCTATTCTGATAACAGAGTCAATTAGATGTGTTTTGTGTTTGCAAACAGTAGCATTTGCAACTGCTAGGAATCTTGAAGCATGTTCTGCACACAGCATTTCTCCATCACATTGCATTGCAAACACGGAATCATGAAAGGGTTAATCCTCTCCCAGATCCACACTGGGAATTTATGTGTAAAGTACCTGGTACCTGAATTTCTACAATAACATGATAAGAAAATGTTCATATTTAAATGCACCCTCAACCACTGTACGAAATTATACCAAACAAACTAAAATACAGTCGAGTCCTTACGGGAAAATGTTTTAAAAGAAAGTTGTGCTTCATTTAATGAGAGCAATGTTTTGCTACAGAGAGAATCATTTTGTATGCTTCCACAACCAAATATTTTCTGTTCTATGCATGTGTGACAAGAATGCACAATTTGGGGCAGTAATTCAGAGTCAAGTCCCTAATACTCAGCACCGTTCTTTATCATAACACCGCACCCTTTCTTAATCACCCTGTATGTAGCTGCTCATATAAATTCTGTAACTGAAAAGAGAAGGAGGAAATCTAACAGAAAATTTCTTGCCAGATGGAGAAAATTGAAACATTACCCTTGTTTCTTTGCCAGCATAGATCCATTTTGACAAGCTGGAAATGATTTATGGGGAAAAAAGCATATTTACACTGGCAGAGATGTTATTAATTGCCACACAATGTTCACGTTTTTGCATTGCTGTATGTATATATGATTCCTTAGGAGGCTTACATACACGGTCCAAACATGCAGCTTTTCTGCATGCTGATTATTGTATGACACACAAACTTACAATACATGATGCCTGCCATAAATTTCATTTAAACCTTCGCCGACAGTTCTGCAGGGAAGACGAGACAAAACGGAAAACCTGCAAACAGTGCAGAGAGAAAACAGGTCTTTATGTGGGTCTGTGCACACCCAAGCATCACACACGGGGCTACAGCCAGCTTTAAAGGATTGTGTACAGTATACGGGAGTCGATGAATAATATAACACTCTCGATGCATAAAATATTACTTTTATTATATGAAACCACAGCTAAAGAAGATTTCAAATGTTGGAAAACAAAAATATTAAAGCAATATATAATTTCCAAATCGGAGGACTTTGCATCATAAAACTCTCCCAGACTTGCGAACATCTACAGGAGAAGTTTGAAAGTATTCTATTTAGAAAGCTTTTTTTTAAGGGGCTCTGAAAATGATCATACCTTTGGAGGAGAAATTTCCCTCCCATACATGTGTAGTTGTAGGAAAAAGAAAAATTAGGCTATTTAGTGAAAATAAAAGCAATTGCAGTAATGACAGGGTAATTAATCACATGTACTGACCATTAGCTGTCTACCTGCTTATTGCCCTTACAGTACTGTCAGCTTCTCACACTAATGTAGATGGATATATTTATTACTACCTGCAATTTCAGATTTTAATCTCATATTAGAAAGATGTTCTCATATAACATCTACTTTGTCTGGGAATCATTTATAATGCATCTGTGTCCACCGAGGACATTCTAAGATAGCCTTATTTCTGCGTGTGGAAATTAATTTCGAGGGTCTCAATTTCAAACAGTCATATCAGCATTCCTGCACGCGCTTGTCCACGGCTGCTCCCTTAGGTTTAATGCCTTTAGTAGCACAGTCTCTCTGCAATTAGTTTTACACTCCTTAAATGTAAATCAGATGTAAGTCTCTATAAACACTCGCTCTCTATAGTGTTGTGCAGTGCGTTCCCATTGTATTGGGTTACTCTGGGAGGCAAATGAGTATAAATATGAAACAAAAGCATGGGTGTATGCCAACGCTATAATTTAGCTGTTTACAATTTACCCAACTCCATCTTGGCTTGGGGGGGAAATGGGTTCAATGTGTCTATTTGAAATTGGGTCATAAATAAGAATTTGCTGCAGATGATTAATGAGGGTAGTCCCGCTTACATCAGATTCATCCCCTGAGGTCAACCTGTCCCACTGGGAAGTTGGGCATTTGCCCAGGGACCCTCTTGTGGGTGGTCTTTTCTGTTACTGAGACGGAACATGCAATAGCAAACCAGAACTGTCCCACTGCCAAGCACCGCGTTCACGATACTGCTGTCACATCCTCTTTCCTTAAAAGTGCCATGAGTTCCGAGCCTTCCTCAGAGTCGTAAGTTCAGAGATCTGCGCACGTTGTCACGGGCAGGAGAAACTTTTGTTAGCACGGAGTCTGTATCCAATGCCACACTAAGCGTCACAGGATGGCAACGATCGTAACAAAACACGATGTTTCTACTGTCATTTCAGTGAGTTAATAATTTAAATGGGTTTAAAACGTGGACATGTATCCAGAATATCTTTGCTTTATGTCCAGGTCTTTTTAACGAAGAATTAATTACAAGACAGGCTTTGAGAGTGTTACGTTAAAATGGCTGTAAACACACACGTCTCTGTTTACATGCCTTGATTCTGATGCCCATGTTAGGGAATGTGCTTCTCTCCGTCTCCTGGCTATCCCAGTGCTGATATGTGGTAGGCACTCGACAGTTATCTGCTAGACTCAGCTTCGCTTGATAGACTTCCAGAATTAAGCATTTTTACTTAGATGTTCGTCCAATTCCTGAGCCAAGAGAAGCATAAGGCCTGACCATGTAATATCAGTTAAACAGGCACATTATTCTCAGTAATAAACACTTTATTTCATCCTAACATGTCTCCAACAACAGCAACGGTGCAAAAACTTATCCAGAGGCCTGGAATGTAGGGCAAGTACATAATGTGTCGCAACTGCCATCTTGACAGGGAGCAACAACAGCCACTAAGGGTAGGAAACTGTAGCAGTGCTAACTGTGGAAAGAACCACTCGGCATCTTTCAGTATTTTGCAGTGAGAGGTGGACGAGACACGTGAAAGGCATTCACCCATTGTGTTTAGGTCCCTGTCCAACTGGCAAGTACTTCCCCTGTGGGACAATAATTCCATTATTGGCAAGAATTATTGAAGGGAGCTGCAGAACACCTTTGCTCTGTGTCTAGACATTGGGTAGTAGACATGAGACCCTGGCTTGCCATGGAGATGGAGGGGCTCCTGCTGACTGCTGGCAGTGTTTGAAACTGGAGAGCCCAGACGCATAGGGGTAAGTGATTCCTGGGAACAGTGGCAGTTAGAGCTTCTCACGTTGGGGCATTTTTCTGTAATTTGTTACTAAGTACCTTCTGTCTATGTCCTAGGTTTAAAATAATTCATAGCTGTTTTCTAAAATCCCTGTTATTCTAATATACATGCTCTCTGCTTCAATTCAACAGAACCAGTCTCTATCGCCTTTAACTAAGAACCTTGACCAGGACAAGAACTGATTCAAGTGGCCGTGAATAGTTTTTCAAATTGTAGATTACGGCTTTTTAAACATTTTCTATTCCGTTCCCTCTTTCATCTAAGATGTTCGTATACCCTTCACCTATATAGGTGTACCAAAGGTATAAACAAATCAAACATCTGATAATGAATCATAAATAAATTTCTTTCAAAAGAACTGTTTAATGTATATGCAATTTTACCATCTATTAAAGATAATAGGCAAATGTATACTAGTGAGATAGATGTACCCGTTTGTCTAAGACAGTGGTTCTCAACCTTCCTAATGCTGTGACACTTGAATACAGTTCCTCATGTTTGGTGAACCCCAAAACATAAATTTTTTCATTGCTACTTCATAACTGTAATTTTGCTACTGTACTGAATTGTAAAGATCTGTTTCTTGTTGGTCTTAGGTGACCACTGTGAAAGGGTCTTGACCCCCAAAAGTGTCGAACACAATACAATCTGAAGATATGCTAACTTGATTGATGCTTAGGAATGATGGTTGGGTGTTATTAGAAGTCTTCGTTTTCCATAACTAGACTGTCACGTTCCTGTAAGAGCAGAGAAGTTTTTATGGAGAGTAATATCTGTGCAAATTCATAATATATAATAGTTTGAACTCTGAGCTGAGGTTAGCTGGTGTGACAGCATGCTCTGTGCAAAATGCATGATGTGTGTTCAGAACCGAGGCTACAGTGAAACTGTGCAAGGTAGCATAGGCTAGCCCTGCCAGAAACATTTTGACTTTTTAAGACATTTGATTTCAAATTAATTTCTGCTGTGGTGCATTCAGAGGCCTCTTGATACAGCCACATTTTCAGAAACCCCATATTTACGGCTCCACATGGGGCTGTAAACAGTTTACCATGCTTTGGTCTGGATCATTCAAATGGGAGATCCTGACAGTGTGACCTTGTCGACACTATGTCCTACAGTGGCAATATTCTCTCTCAGAGAATAGTATAAGTTCACTCGCATAATAGTTGTACAGCATTTAGAAGAGCACAGCCCAGCTTGTCTTTTGCCACTGGCTGTTGTCAATGAGGGAACTAACAAGCAAAACTTCAAGACCACATGGCAGTAACTTTACCCTGTGCATGTTGCAATACAGCAATACACCTCTTCGCCAACAGAAATCTTTTGCTCAAATTTCAACAGCTTGTTTGATGTGCCATATCTAAGGGAAGGTTTTAGGGAATGGCGAATAAGCACCTGAATCTATTTATCTCACGTTTGCAATTACACGGAGCTAGAAAAAAGACAGTGACCTCTCTGTTCCACATTCTTACATTCTTGTACTTCACAATCGTACTGAAGTCTGGGATAAGAAATGGATTTCCTATGTAGCTCCTCAATGTTGTGCATAACATATTAAATATATGCTAACTGATTGATAGCCGGGATTTAATTTGATTACTAGAGCCATCTGGGCCACAGAAGTCATATAGTTTGTACCCAACCATCTGGAACTCTGTGTGACCTCAGTCTGGTTCCTATTAGCTAGCACTGGTGGCACAAACCACAAAGTCACCCGGAGATGAGAGGGCATGACTTATAATGATCTACCTGACTCGGGGAGAGAACTCAGCTCAACATTCTCCCCTAAACTCCTGTGCTACACGGTTCAAATACACGCAGGGACTTTGAGCAGGGATACTCAGGCATCACAATGACTTTCCTGAGGATTTTTGGGAAGATGCTCCTTGTATCCTGGTTAGCTGGGAGACTTGCTCTCCAAGTTTCTCAAGAAATAGTAGAAGGGTGAGTGAGTCCAGTCTTTTTGCCTTAGGGTGAGCCATACCCCAGGATCCCCTCAGCATCCATTCTATTATTGTCCAAGTTCCCAAAGGCACTGGCGAATACATGATTGAAGGATTTCCTACTGTCGTAGGTATGATAAATCTAACTTCCTTCACTATCTAGCAAGACGTGGTTTATTTTTGTTTCCTCCTCCAACCTAAGACTTTTTGTTAGAACCAAAGCCAATTTCCTGATTTTTGTTTTTCTGTGTCCAATTGGATATGGGCGGATCAAACGCCAAACTGCCTACATAAAGGCAGTTTCCAAGTCTGGTTCCCATAAGAAACTCTTGAATATTTAAAAAGTGCACAATTGGTCTTATATTTGTCAAACATGTATTTAATGTTTCCCAAGCCTTCAAAATAATGATAGCAAAAAACCTCCCCTCCATTCTCTTTAATGTCTTTAGTGTTAGGAGCTCATATGTTAGGGGGTGAGGGACTTCTCATCAGCAGCAGCAGCAGCAGCAGCAGCAGCAGCAGCAGCAGCAGCAGCATCAGCAACAGCACCAGTACCACCCTGCTGAATTGGTCTACCTCTGACATTTTCCTCACACTCATACTCATTTTCCTTTAAACCTCTAAGGGACAGATAGAGGGAAGAAACTCTCCCATGTTCTCCAGATCTGAACGCTGACGATGAGAAAGCAGTGCGAATGATCAACATTAGCGATTTCTAGTCATCTTCCTGTTTGAGTTAGCTATTCCTGTGTTCCATTAACATGGTTGCCCTTCATCCAAGGGGATTTTCACCTTTTATTGTAACCGCAGTCTTCTTGCCTATTTTCCCATGAAAATGTAAGATTATTGTCGATTTTATTCTTGTTTTCATCAGTATATAACCTAAATGAAGAAAGATTATGGTGGACTGTACCAACCAACCATAATTTTGTCTCATACAAGTATGCACTGACCTCACCTTGAGAGGACAATGCTGTTGGGAATAACACTAAAGTGTTTCAGTCTGAGAGTAGAGCAGTTTCTCATCATGTGTGAGACCCTAGGCAGCTCTTCTTAAAGATGTTTAAATACAAGAATCCATAGGAATGGAGGTGAGCAATGGTATCTAAGAATTCTCTGCAGTAAGAATGTAACTATGGAATGCCACATGAGACCATCCAGTATCTACGGAGCCATCATGTGTGATGTAATCACATAAGCTGGCCCTAGGTGGGACCAGCAGCTGAGTGAGACCAATCACAATGAAGACCCAGTAAAACAGTTTAATAGATAGTTTATTTGATTTCTTATTGTTGTTTTCTTAAGATGGGGGTCTTGTTTTGCTCTTACATTAGACTCAAACTCCTAGGTTCAAGTTACCATTCAACCTATGCTTCTAAATAGCATAGACTACATGCATTCACCACTGAACCTGTTTAAGACTGATTTGGGGGTGGGAGTGCTGTGAAGCAGCAACAGATAAACAAATATGTTCAATGAATGTTCATTGAATGTTCAATGTATGAATGCAGGAATCAGTTGATTGAGAGTAGATGCTCTTATCACCGTTGGATGCCCTAATACTCAAACCCAGAACATTTGAAGACAGTTTACCAGGTGTTTATTATGACAACATTATCTGGCATTTGTATGAATGACAGAACTCAAGGTACCAATTTCCCAAGTCTACTGCCACCTTGAAAGTGTATCAGGGTCCTGCATTGAAAGATCATACAAAAAAGAGTCATTAAAAGGCTTTTGCCTTCTAGTCTCAAGTCTGTCATTTTTAAGCAAGGTAGTCATAACCTGTGTGGATGAAGAGGGAAAATACTCCAGTTTTTCTGGGACCATTTCCATTTAATTCCCTTTTCATTCTCAGAGTAGAAATTATCTTTGACTCTCAGCTTCTTATGAGAACTAATGTTTAACAGAGAAACAGTGGGTTGTTGTTGAAACTAAACAAGATAGCACATGAGTTTAACAGGGCACTGCAGAATATTAGATATCGCTCATTAATACTACTGATTAACATCTTTTAAAAGAACAATGACAGGGAAAGTAAATTAAAACTTATCGTGCCCCTCCCACCCAGCGTCTCTGCTAGCTGTAGTGAGTCCAGCAGCACCCATGCTTCTCCACGGGTGTGCAGTAGAGTCCTCACCCTGAAAGAAGTGGGTTGCACATAACATGCCTGCCTTTCACAACTCTGACCAGCAACTATAAATCAATAACATTCATAACCACCAGTTCATTTTCTCTCTTAACTGACTTTTGGCTTCTGTGGGAAAGAAAATTATAGGATGTGGGGATATGGTCAATTACTCATTTCAAAGCCACCAAACACTTTTTACCAGAAAACAACTTTACCTTAACTTCATAAAAGCATGAGACACAATTTTTATCACCCATTGAGATGATTCAATAATTCCTATGAATGAGATTACTGGAACTCGTTGTTTTTCTTATTTTTCAAAAGGATAAACTTAAGGTCTATGAAAGTTAAATAACTTTCATAAAATCTCTCATTAAAGGAGCAATAGATTCCAAACAGCTGTCTGGCTCCAAATCTCCCCTCTCAACTTCTCCTTATGTTGTAGTTTGGTGGTAGAACACTGGGCTCCTGTGCTCCTGTGATCCTGTCCTTAGGGCCCAAATTGAATGCCCAAAACGAAAACTAAATTAATAATAAACAAGAAAGCCCAAAATCTCTTGTGAAGTGCAACATTAGATTACCTAGTTGTTTTTAAAGTATTACTAAGGATAAATAGATCAGATGGAAGTTTAGCCCATTGGAGCCCTAAAGACGGAAGAGGTAGGTGGTTGTAGGATATGAGGAGAAAGAGGGTCAGGGACAGCAATAGGTAAAGTACTGAGATGGAAAGAAAGGGGAGACCCAAAGAATGGAGACCAAAACAGGAAAATAGCATGCATGAAGACTGTGTAGTGGACATTTGGACATTAGGCCAAGAAAAGCAAGCCCAGAAAAAAAGGGAATTCTCAGCCAGTTACCAATTTGGAATGGTCTAAAACTAGGAGGATGAGAGACTAGGAGACTAATTTTTCTTTTTATTTTGCTGACAGGGCAGGCCCAGCCTTCTCCATTTTCAACTGAAAGAAGCTGTGTTTTAGGTCCAATTCATGGGCAGAAACAGTAATGTCTTCCCATTATCCATTGATGGGTACTTTATACTCGTTTTACTGTTGCTTAATAAATAAATTAGAGCATAGCTAAACTTGTTCAACAGCCAGTCATTAGTGCTGTTAGATCTACTGTTGGAAAACTGAAGGGCTATTGACTCTGCTCAGTTTAATGAAGGAAAATGAGTCACAGGAGATCTGGGCAGGAATGATTCACCGCTTCACCAGCAGACTCCTCTCCATTGTAAACTTCTTTCCATCACTCCCTGTCAGCAAGAAGCCAAAAGAATGCTGATGTTTCTTTGCTGAATGCTGAAGTTCCTTACTTCAGACAGACTGAAACTGAGAACAACAGGAAGTCCAAGGTAAGGGACCAGCTACACCAAAAGCTAAGAGGCCATTATGAGCCTTGCAGAAATTGGGTTTGGCATTGTTCTATGGGGAGTCAAGAACCCATGTATATGATGAAGGAATTCCATAAATACAAAGAGCTTTCTGATATTGTAGGGATCAGAAGGGGAATATTTCAAAATCAGAGCATCCTCTATCAGATATTGTCAACCAGATACCCAAAATGCTACCCATTAGTCTCAAGTGGTTCCTTGGCTTATTGAGAAAATGCACAAAACAATAATATGGTAATTAATATGTGTAGTAAGGAAATTTACCACTTTCCAAAGGAAGTATTTTCCAATGTGTAAGCAAGGATCAGCTGCAGTAATTGATGGGATAATTCAGCTACGACTGTGGATGAAATAGACTCCTAGGAAGAAAGATGATCTCCAGCCACATTCTGTTTTTAATTATATGTGTCAGGGTATACATGTGTGGATGCAGGGACCTATGGAGTCTGAAGAAGGGCCTTGAATCCGGAGCTACAGGCAATTGTAAGCCACCTGACATAAATGCTAAGAATTAAATGCAGGCCCTCTGCAAAAGCAATACATGCTGTTAACTAATAACCAAGGCATCTCTTCTGTATTTATTTTATCTTTTAAAGATTCATTCATTTGCGGGGGGTGTCTCTGTGTGTGTGTGTGTGTGTGTGTGTGTGTGTGTGTGTGTGTGTATGTGTGTGTGTGTGCATGCGTGTGTTGTCTGTGAAGGTGTTTGTGAGGGCCAGGAGAGGGTGTCAAATCCCTTGGAGATGGAGCTACAGACATTTGTGGGCTACATGAAGTGGGTGCGTGGATCTGAACTCTAGTCCTCTGATAAAAACGGTACATGCTCTTAACCATTGAGCCATCTTCTTAACCCCCAAAAGAGATTGATTTTCATGACTTAACTAATATGGTTGTAGATGTTTTGCTATCACGAAATCTGTTGACATAGGCTGGCAGATTGAAAACGTGGGGAAGAGTTACAGCTTGAGTGCAGAGTATGTGTACTTGACTCGGTTATTTGCCAGGAGAGCTCTTTCTATCACGATTTGACAAAGCGCGCTCACATGACCAAAGAACGTCTATTACTGAGTGTTATTACTCGGAGTATTATTGATGCCATTCAATAAACACTTTACTAGAAACATCCAGAATCTTTAATTGTATACTAGACAATGTGGTTCTGAAAAGCTGACACATAAGAATAACATACCCTAAGTATTTGATGTTGACTAGAAGGAGAAATAATTGCTGAGGAGTGGAAAATGAAATAGGGGCTTATAGGGAGTAAAGACTATATGCAGAGAAGTTAGGAAGATGAAGGACCACTTATCCAGCTTAAGGACAGCAAAGGTTTGATCTGCTTGCTCACCACTTCATTCTCACTGCTGTCCTTGGAATTCTATGACTGATATTCCACGAGTATTTGTAAGAGGTGTCCAATTTCCAACGGTGTGGGTAAGACATTTTATAAAGTTTTGATATATCCTAAAGGAACTTGGAAGTGGCTAGACAATGCTAAGCTATAGACCTGTGGGTCCAGTTGTATTCTCTGAAATTCTCTGACTATAATACGAAAGTAGCTTAGCTGGGAGATGGGCAGGGCAGGTAGCAGGATGAGAAGTAAATAATCTTTCCAAAAAGGCAAACAACAAAGGAAAGCATGTTAGACTACTGTGGGAATGATGGAACTGTAAATGGCAGATATTTAGAAGACATTGTTAACAGATTGATTGATTTATTGGATTAACAATCAGAAATGTTAAGGAGGCAGCTCAATAAATGGAGAAGATGCATTATAGATGTTTTTAGTCTATAAAATTTCTATGTCACCCCCTCAGTCATATATTGATATAAATAAAGATGGTTTCCACATTAACAGGCATCCTCTACACAATGAAAGTTCTCTGCTGAGATTCGGAGCTGTGAAACATACAGATAGCTGACCCATGTGCAGAGAATAAGTAACAGTGTAGTGCTCAGTCATAAAGAGTGTTTGTGTAGCATAATCTGCATCCTTGGGTCTCAAGGAACAGTGCAGAGTAGGAAGCAGAAAGATGGTGAGAGTCATCGGTCAGAGAAGACTTTAATGGGACAGCGTCTCTGGACATGAAAGGTAGACTGCTCTTATGAACTCATATCAGCTGTGGCTGTCACACAATACCTGTATAAGATCAAGCCAAACACCATCCCAACATGGAGGGGAGAGCTGCTAACAAGTTCCCATGCTTAGATTAGGAACTACTGATAATCCATTGCTTTGCAAGGAAGAAAAGTCTGCCATGCTCCAGTGGATGGTCCCACATCAATGACCATGCAGGCAACACTAATTAAATCTAGTGTGCTTCAGTGAAGAAGAGGACGTGAGGGTAGGAGAGGGTGGGGTGAATCTGGAAAGAATCAGAGGAGTCAAGTGATCACGAGAAACATATATTGTATGCATGTATAGAACAGTAAAATGTTAAAATATACCTTTTAAAAAGCGAAATAAAAAGAGGGAGGGGGAATCTACCAATCTCAGTGTTGCTGGTGATTGGATCCAGGATTCTTTTACACGCTGTTAGTGTGAAAGGACAGGGAGAAATCTGTTGCCACTATCACCATCCCTGCATCCCTTCTGTTGAGTTAACATCTCGTCAATCTAATCACAGGGCAATCTATTCACCAATCACACACCAGAACAAAGTACTTTGACAATTGCTCAAGAGGAACTCAATTGCTCAGATACTGAAAGAAAATGACCTGGTCCTGCCTCCATTGTATAATCACGTAAGGAATTGTCAAGGGAAGAATTGGAGGCAAGTAGCTCAAGGTTTATGAGTTAAATTTACAACCAAATGTACATAAAGGTGCAGAAGCAGTGTGTGTGTGTGTGTGTGTGTGTGTGTGTGTGTGTGTGTGTGTGATTATATATTACATATGCTCAAGAATTCATCTAAATGACACCACCATGAAAGGGTCATGCTGGGGGAAGAAAATCATGATGCTTAGGACAAAGCATGAGAAGAAATGAAGGAGACACAGAGCCATGATGAAAACCAAGCAGATCAAAGAGAAGATGTCAAAAGTTATGGGTGACAATCAGCCTTAAAAGGCTGAGCAAGGTAAGAATAAGAACTGTCTACATAGACTGATGATAAGATGATTATGTCCATTTTTAAGCATCAGCCTATATATCATGCTAGGGGTAGGTTCCTTGAGGCTGGGAGATATTGGTGTAGAGACTAAATATATAGCCAAGGATATTGAATAGCTTGACACTTCATATTTATGTATGGAAGAATTTAAATAATGCCTATAGATATTTGTCTCCTCTACCAGATGGTAAACTCCATCAAAGAAAGAATCACGTTTGTTTCCTTAAATTTTCACAAGGATAGAATTCACCCAACATTAAGACATTCACATTTAAGGAACATTCATACACTCACAGTATTAATGTAACCATCACACTGGTCTACTTTAAGAAACATTTTAATTGTACCAAAAGAAAGTCTCATACCTATCAACCAGCCATTCCTCACTGCCCTTTACCCTAGCGCCTAGCCACAATTATTCTACTCTCTATTCTGCATGCTTTATACAAATGCAGTTATTTGGGATGTGGTATTTCTTGTCTTATTGGTTCCCCACTGGCCAGGCACATACCAGTGTGAAGTCTTTTGAGGTTGAATTTCTTTAATGACTCAATCACAGTGCGTTTACATGTTCATTATGGACATTTGGGTTGATGTCAGATTTTAGCTGCTATGCACAGATCTTAGATAAACATTTGTGAACCTTCATTTAGTTCTTTAGAGTATGACTTTTGGGGAACATAGTAACTCTGTGTTTAACATTTTCAGGAAGAATGAAGTTACTTTCATAATAGTGGCACCACTCTACAATGCTACCTATGCTACGATACTACAGAAAGTCCTGACATTTCCACACCGTCACTAATACTTTCTATCATTTTATTTTTAAAATTTTAGAAATCCTAGCACATATGAGGTGGTAGTTCACTGAGGCTTAGATTTGCACCCAACTAACAAATAATTATGTCTCCTATCTTTATGCATGCTTGATAAACATTGACATACTGTCTTCATTAAGGTTTTACTGCTGTGAAGAGACACCATGACTAAAGCAACTCTTATGAAGAACAGCATCTAATTGGGGCTGGCTTACAAGTTCAGAGGTTCAGTCTATTAACATCATGCCAGGAGGCATGACTGCATCCATGGGGCTGTAGAAGGAGACAACAGTTCTGCCTCCTCTTCCGAAGGCAAACAGGAGAAGACTGGCTCTCAGGCAGCTAGGAGGAGGGTCTCAAAGCCTACCCCCACAATAGCACACTTCCTGCAACTAGGCCACACCTACTCCAAAGGGCCACACCTCCTAAAATAAATCCACTTCCTAGGCCAAGCATATTCAAACCCATGTCTTCTTTGAAAATTATCTAGAAAACTGTTTCTTTTGAGGAAAGTATCTTTTCATTATTGAATTGTTAGAATTTTTCATATTTGTTGTCATACATATGATATATATCTTATATGTGACATATTTCACACGTGCTGTCTCTCTCTCTCTCACACACACACACATACACATTATACATATACATATAATCAGTATCACAATGTGCAGTGATGGTTAATCTTGATGGTCAACTTGATTGGATATGGGATCAACTCAGAGACACAATCCTAGGGGGATTTCCTCTCAGGGTATTTCCGGGAATGATTAGCTGAGAAAGAGGGGAGATTCTTCCTCAGAATGAGTAGCAGTGACCCAGACACTAGGAGATCCAATTGAGAAGCATGACTCCTTGCTGTTCCACATTGACTTCTTGCTGGTGAGTTCCCCACTCCTTGCTGAAGACCAGCAGCTCTCCAGGGATCCTCTGGGCCAGAGCCAGACCTAGACTAATGCAGCATCAAGCCTCATATACTGAGTGGTTACCAGGTTCTCCACCTTGCATTTTGCAGACAATTATTGTTAGAAAACATAGAGTGTAAGCCAACTGAAGAAATCTCTTCTGTAATACATAGTCCTGCTGTTTGTTGGTTGTGCTCCTGTATACACTCAGACTAATAGATCTGCCAGTGTCTCTTGAATGAATGAAACAGAAAACACAGAGACAGGGTAAGTGTAGGAAAGGTTTAAAACAACAACCTCAAATGTCTGAGCATGGCTGCATATATTTATAATCACAGGAGAAGGAGCACAAGTGTAAGGCCAGCCGGCTACATAGTGAGAACCTGTCTCAACAACACCACCGCAACAAAATACCAAGCAGTGGAACAAGGACAAAAATTAAAAGCTATTACAATCTAACCATAGCATGACTGACTCATATGAATATCACAATGTAGGAACTAGACTCACTTACCTAACTTTCTAACGACATTTTAAAAATATTTTTTATTAATAACCTTTTGGTAACATAGACTTTGATACAGTGAGTTTTAAGCATTGGAGTATACATTAACTAATATACCACTGCCTGGAAAAAAAGTAGGATTTTCCTGTTCCCCTCTAAGTATCTTCAGTCTCTGCTAGGATACAGCTGTTTTCATGGGACATTCCTATAAACTCAGGAGTACACACATATACAGTTTTATACTTGACAAAGCCCTAAGGATCCATCATCCTCTAACTTGATCTTCACTACACTGATATAAATCAAACTGGATGATACAGCTTTTGTTTTTAACCAATGATAAAACTAAATCTCAGAGAAATTGTGACTTATTCAATACCACAAAGCTAAGTATGGCACTTATAGAAAAGAACTTAATATGTGCTGATTAAACAAACTTTCATTTCCTCCTTGGATTGGAAGAGGTTTATGACTTACTGCCCAAGCTACGCAGCCCATTGAATGTAAATGTGCACCAAGGTGGAACCATGCTAAGTGATAGAACAACTGTCTAGCATTTATGAGGCCCAGGGTTCAGTCTCTAGTACCAGACAGAAACTAAGGGACAGCACCGGCATGACCAGAACCACAGTTTGAGAACATAGTTCCCCATGGTAGTAACAGTGGTTCTGTGGTGGAAAAGGAGAAGCATCCGTCACATAGCATCCAGTCAGGACACCAGGTGAGATGGACGCTGGCGCACAATTTCGTTCTCTCCTTTTTACCTTTGTATTCATTCCCTGGCTCCACCCCCCAAGATGGTACAACCCACGTTCAAGGTGAGTCTTCCCTTCTCAGTTAAACATTCTGGAAATACCCTTAAGTCATGCCCATGTCACCTAGGTGATTCTAAGTGCAGCTAACATGAGAGTTAGCCACCACATATGAGAAACATATATACAAAGAACTCAAGAAGTTAGACACTGGGGAATCAAACAACCCTATTAAAAATGGGGCACAGAGCTAAACAAAGAATTCTCAAGTGAGGAATACCAAATAGCTGAGAAGCAACTAAAGGAATGTTCAACATCCTTAGTCATCAGGGAAATGCAAATCAAACAACCCTGAGATTCCACCTCACACCAGTCAGAATGGCTAAGATCAAAAACTCAGGTGACAGCAGATGCTGGTGAAGATGTGAAGAAAGAGGAACACTCCTCCATTGTTGGTGGGATTGTAAACTTGTATAGCCACTCTGGAAATCAGTCCAGAGGTTCCTCAGAAAACTGGACATAGTACTACCTGAGGACCCAGCTATAACACTCCTAGGCATGTACCCAAAAGATGTTCCAATATATAACAAGGACGCATGCTCCACTATGTTCATAGCAGCCTTATTTATTATAGCCAGAAGCTGGAAAGAACCAACATGTCCTTCATCAGAGGAATGGATACAGGAAATGTGGTACATGTACACAATGGAGTACTACTCAGCTATTAAAAACAATGACTTCATGAAATTCATAGGCAAATGGATGGACCTAGAAAATGACATCCTGATTGAGGTAACTCAATCACAAAAAACACACACAGAGACATGGTATGCATTCACTGATAAGTGGATATTAGCCTAAAAGCTTGGATACCCAAGATATAATTCACAGACCGCATGAAGCTCAAGAAGAAGAAAGACCAAAGTGTGGATGCTTCAGTCCTTCTTAAAGGGGGAACAAAAATACTCACAGGAGGAAATACAGAGACAAAGTGTGGAGCAGAAACTGAAGCAAAGGCCTTCCAGAGATTGTTCCACCTAGGGATCCACCAAACCCAGTCAATATTGCTGATGCCAAGAAGTGCATGCTGACCGGAGCCTGATAGATCTGTCTTCTGTTGACCATCTTCACAAGTGACAGAGTTCAGTTACCATCACTAGTTTGTTTGCCTAATCCTTTCTGCATTTATTTGGAGAAATCTGGGAAAGTAGCTTTTCATTTTCATTTGCTGAAGAAAGAGATATTGGGGGAAGGGAATAAAGAACAAATGATAATATGCTTTTCCAGTATGGAGTCATTGTTCAAACACTGGAGATCTCCAAACGCCATCCAAGTCTGTTTTCTCCCTCAGTGAACACAGGCATCCTCAGGAACACAGTCCCTTCTGTCATTTTATTATGTATCTTTTCATGAGTATTACTTTTAAGGCAATTATAGTAAAGAGGTGTGCGGTAATCGTATGCTATTTTCACCTGGCCCTCCTTCCCCTTATTTTGGTAGCACCCTTATAGGTCATTCTTCCATTGCTGAAAGAAAATTTTCCATCTTGTTTTCTAGCATATTCTTTTTATATATTTGTCATGTTGCTTACAAGCAATGCAGCCCCAGTGAAAGGTGTGTGAACCATTTGGTAAGTGGCTCCTGTTTGAATGAATTACCCAGCTCTCATGAACAGGAGTGCAGAAGCAAAGCAGGCAGAAAAATAATGACCACATTTGTACCGTGGCACTCTCCCGAGCTATGAGATCCTTACAACCATACAATTTCCCCATGAGGAAAGACGAGATTGCACTGTCATTAGAATAGGTAATCATTAGATTTATCTTTTATATAATCTGTAGATTCTTCAACTATTCTATGTAGCCTCATTACTGCCAAGAGGCCTCTTTAACTGAGATGATAAGTAAATAAAGTAGAAATTACACACCAACAAAAATGTGGAATGTGTTGTTTTAGTGTATGTCTGAGAGCTCCCTTCAGCAAACCTAATCTGCACAGCAGTTACCATTATTTCTACCTCAATGAGCTTCCCCTAATTGCTGTGTTATTGCTTGTGAAGGAAATATATTATTAAAGTCCACAGACTCATGACTTGTTCCGTATCTATTGGCAAATTCCTTTTAGTCCACCAGCTTTTAATCAGTTTCAAACGCAGGATCTGCTGAAGGATCCTCCTCCACCTTACATTTCGGTTCATTACAGTTTGATAGTGTACCCTCATAATAGTCAAGATACATTCATAACTTATTCAAAGACCTGAAGACTTCATTAAAACCAAATCTACTTAATTCTCCATGAATCTACTCAAGATGATTTTGGTGGGTTTTCTGTAATGAACAACAATTAGAAACTCCAAGGACTCAGAACCCACTTCAGCTGTTAATGTTTCATGCTCTGCTCTTGGTTGAATGCCAGATAATGATCCACCGAGCATTAAAATTTCAAATTAATATTATCTTTACAAATGTAATGCTGCTCAGCCAAAACAGGGGTTTCCGTAAGCTTCCTCTTGTACTGGGTGGTTGTTAAAACGTTTGCTGTTGGTTAGATTTTTGAGGCTGAAATGCTGGACTCTGGAACAGTGGTTTGAAGTCTGGTGACCCTGCCTTCCTTTTTCCTATGGGGTGGTCTAGAGTAGATCAATCACATTTACTGACTATTTGTCAATGTGAAACAAAAATAGTCCCATGTCTTCTGAATTAATTTAAGAAGGGGAATAAGTATGAAATACATAATGAATTTTGTTCATCAATATACCTCCCTTAGTGATTGAAAACTATATGGGTCAATGACCATACTTAAGTATCAATCAACATGTACAGAAAATTAAGATATTTACACAGGGGTTTGGAAATATGATCATCAATAGGCAGTGAGATTCTCCCAGTCTACTTTATTGAGTAAGTACAGTCATAAGCCATATGAAGATACTTGGTCAGCGATCAACCACTACTTGGATAAATACATCTTACCATATCAAAGAGCTCTGAGATCTTGTAGCAATCTTAATTTATTTTTAAAATTGAACATGGAACATTCACTCAAGGACAAAATCAATTAAGAGCCTACTTCTGAGAAGTTACCACCCTTCATCTAATGAAATACGGCAGTGTTGACTGTTTCTAGGCCTCTGAGATCACCACAATGACCTGCTCAAACTCAAATAAGCTCAGAATATTTGTAATAATTAAAAACATAATTAACCTAAATTTCCTTGGACCAAATATTCTACTTACTTTTTGGAAGACTATTAATAGGGTGGTACAAGTTCCGGTTGCACTGACCTGGTTAATTATACTAGCTTATATGCCTAGTTGGTATGGTCACATGTATTTCCTAGTTCATCTAGTATAGTTAGCTCAACCTTGTCTTAAAAACTTTAACACTTACATTACATTGCTATCTATGAGACTCCAGATGAGTCTGATTTGAGAAGGAATAATGTAGACATACCTTTCTCTACACCATGCCTGGCCAATGCCAAAGACACAACAATGATTGGTTTCTTGCGCTATTTTTGGTTCTTTAAAATAACACTATAGTGTTAAAGGGAAGCATCATACCAGACCTATAAAACAAAGGTAGACACTAGTCAGTACCTTGAAGTTGACCTTTGATTTGCTGTTTGGTCTTCAGCAAATGTCACAAAATGTCACAAAAATAGGAGAACAAAAGAATTTTGCCTCTGAAGAGGCAGTTTGCCTTGTAGAAAGCTCACCTAGCACATGCAAAGCCCTAGGTTAAAGAACTACCACTGTATAAACTGAGTGTGAAAACCCATGAGAGCAACAGGCAACTGAGAAGTAGAAGTAACAAAACCAGCAGTTCAAAGCCATCCTTGGCTACATATAAGTCTAAGACCACCCTGGACTACAGGAAACTCTGTCTCAAAAATAACAAAAAATAATAAAATACACTTTGTTATTAAACACTGTTACCATTTATTAAAGGTTTGTATTATTTTTGACACTAGAATGAGACACCTAGTTGTTATTAAAAATTCCATGAAGACCAAATTTTAATCTGAATTTTTATTTTAAAGGACGTGATCTCAAAAAGTTATATGATGATCTCATTAGATGCAAAAAGCCTTTAACAAAGTACAACTCCCCACCATGATAAAAGTCCTGGAGAGTTCAGGAATACAAGGCATTAAGTTAAGTAAGGGATACCTTAACTCAACAAAGGCAGTTTACAGAAAACCCAAAGCTAACATTCACTTAAGGGAAGAGTGACTCAAAACACACTAAAATCAAGAACAAGACAAAGTTGTTCATTCTCTCCATATCTATTCAATATAGTACTTGAGTTTTTGTTAGAGCTATAAGACAACTAAAGAAGATTAGGGATTACAAGTTGAAAAGGAAGAAGTCAAAATATCTTTATTTGCGGATGATATGATATTATATATAAGTGACCCTAAGAACTCTACCAGAAAACTCTTACAGCTGATAAACACTGGATACAAATTAACTCACAAAAATCAGTAGTCCTCCTATAGAATAATGACAAAAGGATTGAGAAAGAAATCAGAGAAACAGAATGTTGGAGATTGGTTCTAATGTTTTGATTCAATCAGGAATCTGCATGTCCAAATGCTAAAGGTCTTAGTCCCCAATTTTTTATTGGATATTTTTTATTTATTATTCAAATGTTGTCCCCTTTCCCAGTTTCTCATCCATAAACTCCCTATCCCCTCTCCCTCCCCTTTCTATGAGGGTGTTCCCAACCACCCACCCCTTCCCGCCTCCCTGCCCTGACATTCTCCTACACTGGACAGTTCAGCCTTGGCAGGACCAAGGCCTTCTCCTCCCATTGGTGCCCAACAAGGCCACCCTCTGCTACATATGCAGCTGGATCCATGGGTCTGTCTATGAATATTCTTTGGATGGTGGTTTAGTCTCTGGGAACTCTGGTTGGTTGGTATTGTTGTTCTTATGGAGTTGCAAACCCCATCAGCTCCTTCAATCCTTTCTCTAACTCCTTCCCGTTCTCAGTTCAATGGTTGGCTGTGAGCATTCTCCTCTGTATTTGTCATGCACTGGCAGAGCCCATCAGGAGACAGCTATATCAGGCTCCTGTCAGCATGCACTTCTTGGCATCAGTAATATTGTCCGGGTTTAGTGTCTGTATATGGACTGGATCCCCAGGTAGGGCAGGTTCTGGGTAGCCATTCCTTCAGTCTCTGCTGAAAACTTTGTCTCCATATCCCCATTTGGTTTTTGATCAAGCAACAAAGATGTCAGCAGCCAATGACTTGGCAAAGGGAAGCAGAGTGAGACCCTTAGAGTTGTGCGGGCTAGGACACTGGAAGAAGGAGGAGAGAGAGAGAGAGAGAGAGAGAGAGAGAGAGAGAGAGAGAGAGAGAGAGAGAGAGATCATCAGGAAGCAGTGGGGGACAGATGGGCACAGGAGCTGTAGGAGACAGAGCCAACCAGCCATGTGAGATTTTAGGTAAGTGAAACTTACCTTATTGGGCTTGGGGTGCCGGGAGAAGGTTTAAGAGTATTCAGTCTTTGAGGTAGCCAAGGCATTTTAGAAATAACCAGGGGTGTGTGTGTGTGTGTGTGTGTGTGTGTGTGTGTGTGTGTGTGTGTGTGTGTGTGTGTGTCCTCCATTTGCAATTCCAGATAGCTCCTGGGCATTTGTGTAAGTACGATCTGCTGGAGCCAAAGCAATGTAGCCAAAACTCACGCTACAAAAATCCTTTCCCAATAGACCAAACAATATAAAATATCTTGGGGTAACTCTAACCAAACAAGTGAAAGACTTGTGTAATAAAAAGAAAAACTTTACCACATTGAAGAGAGAAATCTGGGAAGAAATTGGGAGATGGAAAGATCTCCCATGGTCATTGTTTCTCCTTCTCTCATTTTCCCCACAGACCCTATACATTTATGCCGTGGTTTCCAGCTTATTATTTTTATGGTAGTCCTGAGTGTGTATATGACTGGGTCTCTACATCTGTATCTGTTTCTTGTGACTTTTCTTCAGCTCTTCTTCTTGTTTGTCTGTTTTGTATTGATCTGATGTGTTAATTTATATTATATCATATCATATTATATCATACTATTCATTTTGCTATTATTTCTTAGAAGCCTATTTGTTTTTTTTTTTTAATGAGAGACAGAAATGGAGTAGATGCAGGTGGAGGGGAGGTGGAGAAGAACTGGCCGGAGAAGAGGGATGGAAAACTACAATCAGGATATATTTTGTGAGGAAAAATATATTTTCAACAGAAGAAAAGAATAAAATAGAAAATTTTGTAAATATGGAAGTTTAGATGCAGCTTCTCACTGTTTGATTATTCAAATGCATGCATAATAAAAAGATTCACTTAATCTAGCCCAAAAACCCAAGTTTTTAATATTTGATACTGCTAAATGAAGTTTCAACAATTAGCACAAATTCATTCTTTCATTGTCCAAAATAAGAATGAAATTTTAAGGACACTCAGAATCTGCAAAGCTGTTCTCAGAAATTATAAAGTGCTTAATTCTGCAAAAACAGTGAAACAATTTCAAAATATATTTCATAATATTCACACCTTTTTTAGGAAAAAGATATCGGTACCTCCATTCAATTGAATGTTTTAATATTAGATGTTGCATGAAAACAATATTAATGGTACAACTTGTACCAGCAAAGCAAGAGTTAAAGAGGGGATCTGTATTTGGTTCCTCAAGATCCCAAGTCTAGACCAATCACGTTCTGAGAGGATGCCCTAACATATTTTGCTTCAATTTCCTTATGTGTAATAGAAAGGAAATAATCATTGTTTCTTTTTCTTGGACTTCTTAAGGCAATTAAATACATTGTTATGTCTAAGACTCATTAAAACAATACCTAGCAAGTAAGAGCTTAAGTGGAGATCATTGATCCAGTCAGCAGACACTGACTGTCCTTCATGATTTAAATTTTTATAATTACTTTTTTCTAAGACAGGATCTCATCAAACTGTAACTAGGCCTGTCATCTACCTCCCTCTACGTCACAGGCTAGCCTCAAACTCAGGGTAGTCCTCCAGCCTTCATGCTGTAATTACAGGCACAACCCATCAACTTGGCCATTCCACTATGTTACAGAGACTCGTTGAGTACTAGAGATTTAGAATAATTGGCTAAAAGAACTGTCTTTATGGGATCTATTTAATGCAGTAGACAAATAAGCAAAACACGGAGCAGAAAACCAATGCTATGTGTATAATGTGACTTGAGCGCTAAGGCTAATAAATTCAGATAGTGGGATGTGAAACACACTGATCTGTGGGCTTGAATGAAGACAGAGGAGCCTTAGGAGGGGGGAGGTTTTTGTGCATGTCTGATAGAGATAAAGAAGTAAGCCAAACAATGCATCTAGACTGATCTGTACAAGGAAACGCCTTGTCCAACGCTCCAGAGCAGAAAACGCCGGATGTTCTCTAGCAGTACCGTTACCATAATTAGTTCTTAGTATAGTGTGTGGGTGAGCATACCCAAGCCTCTTCAGAAGAGACCAGGTCTGTTGCCTCTTCTCATCTCTCAGCACCAAGAGAATAGGTGGTACTTTTCTTTGTATTAAAAAAAAAAATCACTGGCACCACATGAGACTGACAGCACCTGTCTACAGTCCTACCTGACACCTAGGGAACATTTGAGGGTAGCCCCCTGGTAGCATGTTTAGTGTAACAAAAGCTTCCGGGATTGGCAACTGCATGCCAATCGGATAGATTCCCTTTTATTTGTACACAGATGCAAAGTTCTGAACTACTCAAGCCCAGCCTGCCTTGTGGTCACGTGAACTCGGACTCTATTTTGGAGAGAGAGGCAATGTTTTATCTGCGTGCTGGCATACATTTACCCTGAGTGAAATGCCAATTACATCTAGCTACAGTGTAAAATGCTTCTTTTACGTGCATGGGAGATCAACCATATAAGGCATAATAACTTCCTTCTGAACTCCGAGCTTGTCCTACACTAGCTTCTCCCAGCAGGAATGGCTGGCAGCTCTCTGGGCAGTAAGTAGAAAGCCACACTCTGTCAAACCATCAGCCACTAATGAAATAAACAAAAAGTTTTCTTACCTGAGGCAGGTGCCAACGCCTGCTACTCTAAGTGCCCCCACTGGACACAATTTAGACTGGCTTTCAAATGTTAAAAACAAACAG
Source organism: Rattus rattus (assembly GCF_011064425.1). Taxonomy (NCBI): domain Eukaryota; kingdom Metazoa; phylum Chordata; class Mammalia; order Rodentia; family Muridae; genus Rattus; species Rattus rattus. The sequence continues at coordinate 17,534,046 of NC_046156.1, forward strand.
GTTCTCCTAAGTGCAATTAAAACTTAGCCACACATCCAGTTTATTGATACAGTGGAGCTATTTTGTTTCCAAGGCTCTTAAGGGTTGTTCCTAAGAATATCACATAATTTGATAATTATTGTTTTATGCTAATACATGACAAGGAATTCCAAAAACAGTCATGAACCTCCTAAACTTTTTAATAATCTTAAATCAATAGAATTTCTCCAAAGAATAGAGTAGTTACCACTCCATTATGGTGCAGTATGGTTTAATTTAAATGATTAAACGTACCATTTTAATAAGATGTATTTCCACATTAAAAATACTTTTTATCCCCTTCTGACCCATAGCTCCCTTTCCCTACATGGGAATGAAAGCCTAATTCCCAGCCATGAAAATTATTTTGCTATTTCTTTTTTGACTTAAGGGATGTATCGGAGAAGTTTAGTTTCGTCTAGTTATGCAAGCCAATTTGAAAAGGGCCCCCAGCTCACAAGTATCTGCAGTCTTACCATAAATCAATTTAGGCCATTGGCTAACTTCCATAGTCAAGTGAAAGAAGGTATTCTAAGAAGCATGACCGCTATAACCCAAGATTGTCTCTGTTAAGCCATGAAGTGTAGACATTCTATTGATGAGCATCCTTTCAGGCCAAGAGAAATAAGCATCAACATTTGCACTCAAGAACGTTCCTGGGGTTGGGGATTTAGCTCAGTGGGAGAGCGCTTGCCTAGGAAGCGCAAGGCCCTGGGTTCAGTCCCTAGCTCCAAAAAAAAAAAAGAACCAAAAAAAAAAGAAAAAAAAAACTTTCCTGTGGCTGCAAAGACAGCTAAGCCGTTAAAACTATTCACTGCACTTGCAGAGGACCCGGGTCCAACTCCCAGAACCCATATTAGGCAACTAGTGACTGCGTGTTGTGTACATAAACTTATGGAGGCATACACACATGCATATAACTTAAAACATTTATAAAAAATTTTTCTTAACAGTTTTACCCAAAATATCTGGAGAAATAGCTAAGTGTTTATCTGCCAGGGCCTATGAGTACCTGACAGTAATAAAGACAATGAAAGGACAGCAATCTCTGGCAAGAGAAGACAGTTAAAGATGTAAGGTAGGGTATCACAATGTAGCAGAACATGGCGGAGCAATACTGCCAATCAAATACATAAAACCATCAGACGTCGGAGCCTACTGAAGAATGCATGACAAGATGCTCAGAAACAATGGACCATGAACAAGAGAGATGCTAATGTAATTAGCTATTGTAATTATCTATTCTTCATCGCCCCAGAGTGAACAGTGAACAAATGCAGGGTGCTCTGCACAATCGCCAAGACCCCTAAGGTTTACACAGGCCTATCAGTCGCTTTAATTTTCATTCTCTCTGTCTCCTCCTATATAGGAACCTATTGCTACAGATCCATCTCTGAAATGCAGAGAGGACAAATTATTTTGCTCCCAACCCCGTGATTGACAATTACACCGAATGTTTCTCATTGTTTTCAGCACATACTCCAAGCAACCATTAATGACTTCTCATTACTGACTGAGGAGATATAAAGGACTTACTGGGAATACAGAGAATGATTCAGGGGTTAAGAGCACTTCACAGCTTCAGTTCTCAGCACCCACATTGTTGCCCACAACTGTGTATAACTTCAGTTTCTGGGGATCCAATGACCTCTTGTGACTGCAGGCACCAGGCATTTATGAGTTGCACATATGTTCGTGCAGGGAAAACATTTATACACATAAAATAAAAACATAAATATTTTTAAAAGAAAGAAAAGGATTCGTTAATTTTTTTTTACCCTGGCTACAGTATCCTGACATCAAATATCCAGGTTATTCAGTAACCAAGAATAACAATTTCATTGTGCTGTGAAAATGAATTTTATTTAGTTAACAATTTCCCTGCAAAGCACATAGTTGTTTCGAGTTTTCTTACTATCATGATAAACTTTATCATTACCATATGCCTAAAATACGCAAGGAGATAAGTCATCCAAGATTAACTAAGGTGGACCCGCTGGTACAACACATTGCCTAGCATTCAGTACATGCTTACTGGGAAACAGATGATTGACTAACCAAGAGAAGGGAAGGACTTCAGGAAACACTATAATCTAAACATTCAGTGAAGTAAGGAGATTCAGAGGAGAACTAATTTTGCTCATGAAAAATTTGAGAATTATGGATAGAGAGAAGAGAAGGGTTAATATGTAGACGGGGCATTCAAGGATGATTAGAAAATGTAGAGGCACCCATCCTAGATGTAGAAATAGGAATTTGAAAGATTACGCTTTGAGACAAAGATGTGAGCTAATATAGTGAAAGTTATTGTAGTGATGTGAATCTAGAAGAGAAATAGTCTACGCATAGGTTTTAAGATATCTTGCAGGCTTGCCAAGTAACTTGGACTTCATTAAGAAAGAGAGTTGGGCAGAGAACACATAGACTCTGTTATTCTCCTAACATTTCTCCTTAGGATTAACAGAAAAGCATGTAAAAACATTTATTTGGAATGTTTACAGTATTATTTATAGCAATGTTAAAATTTCTAAATAATATAAACGACCAAAGGTGAGGCAAAGTTAAATAGGCCATGCATAAAATGCAGCCACTAAGATAATGAAGGTTTTTATTTATGGGTAAGAAAAAAAGTTCACGTTTTTTATCTTAAGTGGGGAAAGAAGGTTAGAAAATAGACCACAATTTCTGTTGTGTGCTGTTTGAGACCGAAGTGGCTGGAAAGATATGTAGCAAACCATTACTTATGCTTATTTCTAAGTAGTGTGTCTTTCAGAAAAAGATTTAGAAAATCTTTACTAGTCCAAGGTATATATGTGTGTATGTATGCATGTGTGTGTGGATAGGTAGGTAGGTAGATAGATAGATAGATAGATAGATAGATAGATAGATAGATAGATAGATAGATAGTAGATAGATATTACCATATGTATGTGTTGTTTTAATGAATAAAAATGGTAATGTAATATTACATTTTAAAACAATCTTATTGGTAGGTTTACTTGCCAATTTGAAGAAAAAGCTATTTAACTTGTAGAAAAACCAAATGATCCTGGTGAAAAATATTAAATTCCACTTAATTCTGGAAGGTTCTGCCAAGCTTTCCTCCTTGCAGCATCCTGTGACTCTGGGTAGAGAGGCTTGGGAAGCCTTTGCTTAGAACTCAAGCGTTTGACTCCAGATAACCAGGTAGTGCTCTAACCTTCAATGAGCCAATCAGCTGGCCTCTTGTCACCAACAGCCTCAGTTACCTCATCTTTACTAAAAAAATAATAATGACATTTCCCTTGTTCATCTATTTCATTATGTAAACTAGATCATGCGTATTTATAATAGAGCTTGTTAAAATTCTGAATAACCACCATTTTATGTAGAAGATGATTTGCAGAAAGAACCCAAATTATCTTCTTTATTATATCTGACTTAATAGTAGCCTTGAAAATTGAGTGGTGGACCAAATCAAAAGAGTGCTGGTTAAATGCATTTAAGTATCATCTCATCACTTCAAAGCGCAAACAGTATTTATTTTACAGACGAAGAGCTGATGTTCACAGAGGTGCAGTGACTTACTCAGAGCCAAGTGTGGGAACTGGTGATATTGTTTATTAGAACCCAACTGTACTCCAACTTCATCGTCACTAACTGCAACTTAATCATTCTATCTCCAAGTGAGAGTACAGCCTGAGATATTCTAGGTATGTTAGAGTTCAATGCATCTTTTTTAAAAGAGAAAGACATACCTTAACTGTCTTAGAGAACTTTAATTGCCAACTGGACATTGCCTAGATTCATTTGAGAAGGGAGTCTTTATTGACAAATTCTCTATACAGATTGGCCTGTGGGAACAATCATGGGGATTGTGTTATCAGTTGGTATGGTGGGGGTCATTTCACTATGGGCGGCACCCATTCCCTAGACAGGAGTTTGGGGTTGTATAGGAAAACTAGCCTGAGTGAACCAGCAAGCACTAATCTTTCATGGCTTCTCCTTTAAGTCCTCACTTGAGTTCCTGCCTGACTTTCCTCAACAATGGCCTGTGACATATATGCTGAAATAAACCCGTTCATCCTACAAGCTGCTTTTGATCGTGGTATTAGCCATGGCAAGAGAAAGTAAAGAGAGCATTAATTCATAAAAAATAATATTTTTAAAGATTTGGTTTTCTTAATATAAGCCCAATGAATCACATTTTAGAAATTCTGGAACAATTTTACCAGTAGAATTCCAAGGAGATGAAGATACAAAATTCTGTTCATAGCTACTATTTAATAAAAGTTGAGTATGTGGAGTTGTATAAGGGAATGTTAAGAACTTAAAAATTGAAGTAGTACCAGGGGCAGCTTCTGATTGTATGTATCTTATGTGAAAAGCGTGTTGAAAATTAGAAAAAAAAAAAAACAAATCTTCTAGACCTCGGTTTGCATTCAAAGTATCAGCTTTAATTATCAGAGGAACTAGGAATCTTTCCTGGGTCATCTACCCACATACAAATCATCATAAGTGTTACTTTCCAGAGAACTGGAGTCTGGAGGGGGACAACGCCCTCATTTTGTCATCAGAGTCTGCTGATCTCACTGAGGCATGAAGGCTCCCCAGCACAGGAAGGCGACGGGTGGGAGTGGAAGGCTTGTCATTACTGAGCAATGTGGATTGTATTATTGTGTCTGACCCTGAGTTCTGCATGGCCACCCAACTCTGCCTCAAGGACCCAGGGGATAATTCATCATAAATGAAAATGCTCTTGGTAAAGGTGGGGGAGGATCTGGTCATAGCTAGAGCTGGGATTTATGGCATTATAATAAGTTAATTAACTGCTTGCTCATTGCATTTTTAAGAATGAAGATAGCATCTAAATGCATATGCTTATTAGGGGCATCTCTTTGGGCCTACAGAGGGCTTGTTAGGGAAGGTATCTTAAGATGAATTAAAACAGGGAGTTTTATGAGGTCTAGGTTGGCACATTAATCATAAGAACTAGAATGTTATAGGCTAATGACACCATAAACATCTGATTGGCTTACACTGGTGCACATGTTCTAAAACTGCCAGTTAGGAAATACCTGTGCAGTATTAATGGAATAGATTAATTCATTGTCAGATAGCCAGTGTACCTGAGTACTTGGAAAGAATTCAAAACTCTCAAGTAACTGATTTCTAAGGAGCATGGGATGGGGCTGGTGCATTGTTTCGAATAGTTTCAATACAACTATACAAAACCACTGCAAAAATTCATTTAAATAATTTTATAAAAACTATGGCACACAACAAGCAAAGTCAAGAGAAAGTCCAGTCAAGAGAAAAGGTCGAATTTTCATATAACATTCAAGTAAAAGTGGAAAGCAGCATAGAAGATGCATTGTGGACTAACTAGTGTCATACCTCAATGGACAGTAGGTTTTCTGCTAACTAAAATAGATGGAAGTTAGCACAAGAGGTTGAAAGCAGAACCAATTTGAAGACAAAGCCCAGAGCTACCTCTGTGCCTCTAGCACAGGAATTAAGTGATATCATGGGCTTATTAGTCAATGGTTGTAGGTTGCTCTAAACTGATAAGGAACACGTGCCCTACATTACAGGACCTACTGCAGAAAAGAAACAGAAGGGTTCAAAGAAACCTAGGCAGTTAATAGTATCAGACAGTGTTTATATGCTTAACTGAAGTGTGTATATATATCAGTATTATCATTTAGTTGAACACCTTAAGAAAACATGACTGGTGCTTATCTATAAGAAGAATACAGCATTAGTCTAATTTAAGCCCCTGAAGGACTCTCTGAAACAAAACTAGAAGACAAAAAAAAAATTGGAAAGAGGAAAAAAAGTGAAAGATAGCTACAATTTAGAAGATGTTCTTTTTGGTTGTAAGCCTAGCCATTAAAGGCTGAGTCATCTCTCTAGCAATAGAAGTTCATTTTTTTTAAGAAATGAAAAAGGGGGGAGCAGGGAAGATGGATAGGCTTGAAGGGAGACAGAAAACCAACGCTCTAGCAAAGGCAAAGCTCAAATCGCACTACACCAGAGGAAAAAAATCCTACGGAAAAATCAGTAGACAAAACAGCAAACTTAGGGGGCTTTCAGCAGTAAACACGCCTGTTCAAAGGTTAATGTCTCTGTGTCACAGAGACTTCACACAAATGGACACATGGCTACTAAGATGGACAAGAGCTCATCCACTCCAGGATAAGGTCCAGTGCCAAAAGACCATGGCGGGACAAGCAGAAGCTGACAGGACCAAAGAGGACCAGTAGCCAAGTGTATGCCTGATGGCACATGTCAGCCAATAGATCATCTACCTTCCTTGCAGAATGCTGTCGTGCTTATATGTGAGCCCATTATTATCTAATTCCGGGTCTTCGTAGGAGAAACCAAAACTTTAGGTTGTAAAACTACTGACCAAACTGTTCAACAAAACATTGACAAAGGTGAATGGCAGTGAGTTTCAGGTCCTGAATCCTGGTTCATAGTTAACTGACATAAACAAAAATACACTTAAATAGGTAAGGGTGAACCTTTCATTTTGTTTGCATTTTATCTCCATCAGGGAATCTTTGGGACATAAAACCTGAAGAAAGGGGAACTAACAGCAGTCTCTGGTTACTGATTATTTTGAGTTCATCTGACTCAGCACTCTGCATGCCATGAGCACCCATATGGTACACCCACCTTCCCTCGCACCCTATCACACCAGGGATTCAAAGGCACACATGCTTTTGGTCCCATTCTGTTTCCTCCTTCTTGATGAAGAAAATCTTACTGTTTGAAGTGTGCTTCAACTGTTATTCCACAGCAAAAGCCTGTGTAGGATTAACTACAAAAGTCAATATATCTGTTGGGTGTCTGCTGGGTATCAGACTGTGGTGACCGAAATCATTTGTTCTTCTTGGAGCTGATACTCTTTCCTCATAGCCCTTGGTTGTGTCACGGCCCTTCGAATGTTCATGTTTCTGATTAGCACAGTTAATAATTCTGGCTTAACTCTGCATGAGACCCCAAGCTCCTGTAGAAAATGCATGTGTCTTCCCATAAAGCCAGGAATGCCTTACAGCACGTACAATCTCAGCCTTCCTAAGTACTTGTACATATGGTAGTCATCTGATAGATGCTTGCTAATGTGGGAAGAGGGTTTTCTTGTTATAAAACACCACTGCTACTACAAAATCCTAAACTTTCTGTGAAACAGAAACTCAAAGTAGTGTAAAATTTGTTAAGGTAATTTAGAAAGAAAAACGACTCAGCCCAATTTCCTGGTGTTCAGAGCCAGGCTGCAACATTCGGCTCTCCCTAAAGGCGTGGTAAAAACACTGAAACATTAATCAGCCCACATACCTGCTAATCACTCTGCCAGCTACTCTGAGAAGTAGATAAAGGAGTCAGTCTTTTTAAATTAACCCTACAGAGACATATGAGCATTGAAAGCCAAACAAACCCATGTTGACATCTGGAGCTCAGATGGTAACTACACCCTAAACGTAAGCAGATTCAGTATGTTGTTCTCATAAAGCAACTGCAAAGATCATTCTAGTATCAAAGCCACAACAGGGCTTTATCCTAGGGATTGTCCTGGTAATCATGGCTCCTGGCAGCAGTTTGGGCTGAGTAAAAGAAAATAGTGACTGTCAAGATAAGAAGGAAGAATGCAGGATTCATTGCTACTATCGGTGCTACCCTTGAGGATGAACAACTTGAGCAGTTTGTTCTGTTGGGGTGGGGAAAGGGGTAGAAACTACAAAGCCCTGTGCTTACTGGTCTACCTATCTCAGCAGACTGAACATTCTCCAAAGATAAGAAGATCTAAAACTGGTTGCCTTATGGTACCCAATAAACACTTATTTGCTTTTTTTTTTTTTCTGGTGTGCGTGATCTCTAGACTTTTTCACTATCAATATATGGCATGCAAGATCTGTTTGAGCGTCTGTCTTGTATTTTCAGATATCCCCACCCATTGTAATCCTCAATATAAAATGCAGAGAATGAAATGAAGAGGAGACAGAGTGAGTAAGAAAGCAGAAAGCCAGGAAGTGACTCCTCCCTCACACTAGCATCTTCTGCTCTGGAAGTTGCCTTGAAAAAATGAAGTGAAACTGAGAAGCCATGCTCTGTCTAACATGGATCATTGGGAGCCACAGGATATCTAAGTCCCATATCCTTAGGTATTTATTGAGGGTAATGAGTTACTCTTAGACACAATAATCAAGTAGAGGTATGAGCTCATCAGACAACAGCATAACTCATAAAAGGATTATTCATTCACTCATTTCTTTTTCTTAGCTAACGTCTATGTATGTGAATATGTGTGGAATATGTGTGTAAGTGAGAGTATGCCACATGGATGAGAGCCCACACAGACCAGAAGACTGGACCTGAACTCAAGTCCTCCAGAAAACTAGGAAGTGCTCCCCACCACTGAACCCTCTCTCCGGGCCCCAATCATTCATTTCCAAAATATTCCTGAGAGCTTCTATTGTATGGAAGTAAGGTGCCATGTCTAGGCTTAGGAACACCGGTCGGGTAGTTCTCAGGTCCTGAGGAAGCTGATAGTCTGAGAATGATGCAGGACGGAGGCGTCATTTCAGCTTCTGTGGGTCAGAGTTTGGTGTAATGTGATTGACTTATGATAGTTATAAGATATTATCCACAGTTTTCTCCTTCGGTACCATAATAAAGTGTTTTGAACCTGTAGACATCACCTTTTTCCTCTCTTATTTGTTAAAAAAAATTCATAGAAGTGAAGCACCTTGTTCAAAATTATGTATAATTTAGAAGAATTTAAGTTTCCATCTCAGCTTTTCTTTCCTAGCAACACCACACTATGATTCCTTTAGAGGAATGAGGCCTTAGCTACATTTGCACACAAAATACAAATTGCTTCCTTTATTAGAACATCCAACTCTGTCGTTTTCTTGCCTTTCAACCGACTTTCAGCACTTCTCCTCCAGAATCAGTCTAGCGACCTACCGCAACAAAATGCACAACTCTTTATACATATTTTATCATTTCTTTTAAGTCACACTTTACAGGGTTTCTAAGTTTTTCTCTGGTGTCTCTGGCATCCTGATTTTAGTTAATAGCAGTGAAACAAGAGGAAAAAAAAGTAAAATCTGAGTCCTTGATCTGGGCCTGTTTAGTGAGCCAGGGAAAGAAAACACGCCGGGGCTGGAGGCACACATGAAAACATGTCAATCAGATGTAATTGCTCTCCGAGAGGAACTATCTTCCTGCAAGGAAAAACGAGCTCGTCCCCAGTACAGGGCTTTGTAGTGACGACTAATCTACTAATGACCAGCTCTGTGGTTGTCCTCACACTGGCTCAAAATGAACATTTGATAAAACATGACAGAAAAGGACACCCTGACCAAGTCACAAATCTTCAACAATGACATTATATATATATATATATATATATATATCCTTTAAATATAAGAAGTAATGGTATTATTGCATTATAGCATCATTGATTTCTGAGAATTCAAATGACATTAAGTATTTCATAGTTACTGAAATGGTACAGATATCTATCAGAACTCTGCCACGTTTAAAAATGCTCTAGTTGTACAATAATTCCTTTTTTAAAATACAATAGCCCAGGTTTGGCCTGAAGACGTGAAAACCATGCCCTTGGGGATAATATCTAAAAGCTGTACTTGGCTGGATGCATTTGAAGACAGCTTTAACGTATTCTCGGAGTAATTTTCCGTTAGTCCAGAGCACACCTAAAGGGAAACAGTAACCTCTGTGGCAAAAGACAGAGGGCAACTGCCCTCTGCAGAACAGGAAAGAAGGAAGGAGAAACTGAAGGGAAGGAGGGGGAGAGGGGGGAAGAAGGGAGAAAGGGAGTGAAAGAGGGATGGAGGGAGGAGGGGATGAAGAGAGAGATGGAGGGAGGGAGGGGTGGAGGGGAGGCAAAAGGCCACCCACCTAATCTCTTACCACTGTTTATATTCTTTACCCCAAACCTCAGTTGCGTATTTTTGAATAACACCAGCTTTAGGAAATAAGCACAAGCTAGAAGACTTCATTCAGATCAAGAAACAAAATAACCTCAGCAATAAAGCTCCTGTGAAGCCCTAGCCAAAGGTCCATTGTAATTATCACTCAAATGATAAAAGGTTGATGCTACCCTTTAGAGAATGTCACAAAGGCATTCTCCAAAATACCATATCAGGGTTAATTTATGAATGATTTCTATTAAGAATCTCATTTGAAGTTTTAAAATAGTTAATTTTTAGATTTAATAAGGCCAGGTAAATGGAAAGGTTTTGTAAGTGTAACAGAATTGGGCAGTTATCACGGGACTGTCTTATCTCCTCTTGTCTTACTGCCTTGGTTTATAGGAGAAATCTGAAGAGGGAACTAAACACACTTGATTGTCTGTTCATTTTGTAAGAATTCCTGTCCTGGAAATACCTGGGGCTGGCCTCCTTACTGATACACTGAGGCCAGAGACAGTCACACTTAGGGATACAGTCAAGCTCTGCGCCCTTTCTGCTCCTCCTTTGCCCAGACAATGGGAGAGTTATTCAGAATCTGTTCTCTAGTGGACAAGTACAAACTCTAGGGACCAGTGGAGCCAACTGTGTCCAGGTGGCCTCTTCAAAGACATGAGTCACTACTCACCACTCAGACATCCTTCAGTAAAGGACTCCAACTATGAGAATTGCCATCAACCAGTGGCCTTCAATGTCAGCACATTTGAAGAGTATCTTGTTTATAGAGCACTATCCATAATCTCTGTGCAGGACAACTCACAGACAGTGAAGATGACCCAGAAACAGAAAATTCTCGCAATATTGTCTTAACTCAGGAAACCTCTGAGAGTCCATTCCAAGTTCCAAAGTCTCTGTAGTTAGCCGAGATTGTTACTGTGTGTAAATCATAGTGTACTGTCTCCTTTCTGCTCTTACTTATCTGCTCCTTCTGCTTCACCTTGTGGACTCTATGACCTCCCGCTGATGACTGCTCTGCACACTGCACTACACTTACCTAGAGTGTACTTCCTGGAGAACTCAACTTGATACAAGATGATCTTGAACTCTTTCCCACACATTCTAGATCGCAAAGCTGGATTATCCCCCTAGGTTGCTGGATCTAACTCTTAGAGAAAGCATTGTCTGCCAGGGAAGGTCTGTGCTTGGATGTGACGAGCGCATTCCAGCTATTAATAAAAGTCGCATTTCAATTCCTTGTTAGTTACTGCCATCGTGTCATGGCCCGCATGTCATTGGGGGCAGGTCAGGAACAGGTGATAGGATTCAACCCTTAAAATCACACACTGTACTCTTAATAAGGTCTACTCCCAGAGCCACCGAGCAGGTGTAGCATAACTTTCAGAAATGTCAAAGTTTCTTCAAATCATTTGAATTTTCCCTCTTGAGAGTCTTCGTAGCCATGACAACTATAAAAATTAAGGATTAGCGAACGGTTCCACAAGTCAGGAAAGTTTTAGAGTTTGAAAAATTGTAATTTAATTAAGGCAAGAGTTATTGTTATTTAATAAAGAGAAATCGTATGGACCTGAAATAATATTTTATGCCCATTTCCATCAAAAGGAAAAGTAAATTAAAAGTTTCACCAAGAACAATACACAGGGAAATCTGCATTTTACCAGCTAGAGCATTCTAAAAGAATTTACATTCCAGTGCACATTAGAGTTCAGAATTTGTGAGCAGAGAAGAAAGAGAGAAGGGTAATGTGAGCGCTTCCTCAATTTAGCTTTTATTCAAGCCAATCATTTAACTTATGCTGCAAAAAAAGGTTTAATACTTAATTCTTTAAAAACTGTTCTGCATTAAGCTACAAAGATAATATGCCTGTCCTTGATGTTATAAATCTATGAAATACAATGCACAAAAGTGGAGAGAGAAAAGAATTGATAAAGTCACATGCATGGCAGTGAAGATATGTTAAATTTTCGTCTAGACATCTAATAGAGCCACCTGAACATCATCCTACACCACTATGTCATTGCAATGCCTTTCTTTGGGGGAAGACGGTAATTTTAGCAAATTTTCTAGAGCAGGAACAAAACAAAATTGGATTCAAATCGCTTACCAAATAAATGACCAACCAGAAGATTAAAGTCTTACTATTATACCCCTGTCCCTTTAAGAGACAATGCGACTTTATCTTATTCTAAAGTTACAGGAAAGAAGTTGATATCTTCAGTAGAATGTTGGCCTATTCAAAATCCACCAAGCATTTAAAAATATAGCTTGATAGCTGACATTTTTATTCTACTGTGGGAAATATTAGAAAAAATGTTTCCACTTTTCCTAGCATCTGCAAGCAGGGCTCAGATATGCTGTGTGTGTGTGTGTGTGTGTGTGTGTGTGTGTGTGTGTGTGTGTGTGTGTGTGTGTGTGTGTGTGTGTGTGAAGTTAAAACAGCACTTCAAACCCTGCTTGCCAGAAGGGAACAAAAGAAGGCCTCACTCCTACTCACAGCCTTGGGGTGGTAGCTATTTGTGGAAAATGTCCTAATACCATTCATGCTCAGTCCCTGGGGAAAGCCTCCTGCAGAGCCATGGACTAGACACTACAGCTATGTGTGTCTGAAGCCTGAACATCACTGGATACTCAGGAAATTTTCGTCTGAAGCACACAGCTCCTGAGAAGCAGTAGCCAGTATCCCGAGTCCTAGAGCACCTGCAATTGTTCCCGAATCAGGAGCTAGGGAAAGTTCCCTGGGCAACACTATGTCTTGAACCAATGGTTTCTGGTGTCACAAATCCTATTCTTATCCCCTGGCTCCAGACCTATGGCTGCCATTGCCACAGCCCCAGGTACCTCTTACATTCCTCCTGAGAGGACTGAGAAAGGTCTCTTTCACATGCCGTGTCTCAGAGACCATAGCTATAGTGTCACTTGGTATCACAGGCTTACCACAAACTACCTAGGAAAAACCCTCTCCATACAACATGGCACTGAGATTGGATGCTGCTCTCACAAGCCCCAGTGCCATTCATGCTTGACTCTGGAGCTGGTGTACATACACATCTTCTATGAAATCTAAAATTATTTTCATGAGCCACTCCAGTCTGGACAACTAGTTCATACTTCTGGCATCAGCCAAAGTCAAATAAATTACAGAGATTATACCTTGAGCTTAGTTGTAATCAATAGTGCAATAACACGGCCCAATAGATTCGCTATGTCCTATCTATGTCCTATGGATAAAGAGCATTTCCTATAAAAACTAGTACATAAAACTCCAACAGGCAACTATCCCCTCAGGTATTAAGGCATCAGTGTAGGGACACAAAGGCATGAATGCACACATGACATCCCCAAAGGAAGACAGTGACTTTACGGATTGAATAAAAAGCATGAAAAACTACGAAATAGGTGTTCCAAGGATGTTCAAGAGTGTACAAGATAACACAGCTAGGCAATAGAAATAAGGAAGAAAACAACTCAGAATGAGAACAAGAAATTTCTCAAATATATGGAAGTCAGGAAAAAGACTGTCAGAAAACTTGGAGCTGAATGTTATACTGAATGACATAAAAAATCACAATAGAGAGCACCCACAGGAGACCGGAGCAAACAAGGTAAAGTGTCTTTAAATACATTTTAAATTAATACAGTCATAGATTTTTAAAAGAGAAGGAAGAAGGAAGGAATTGTCTCTAAGATTTCTGGTACACAATTAAGGTAAACAAATATTTACATTATGAGAAACCTAAATGTCAAATTAAAGGGATAGTTCTAAAAATCCAGAAATAAATATGACAGCAAATGTGTCAAAATCTGTAGGATATCTGTGGGACATATCGAAAGCAGTACTGAGAGGGAAATTACTATCACTAGATGTATCTGTCAAAAAAATGGCATGGCTTAGCAATCAAGAGTAGTTGGGGATTGCAGTGGTAGAGCATCCAGCAAGCGGGCCTCAGTCCCCAGCTCAGAAAAAAAAAAGAGTATTGCTGGTCATCCAGGGGCCTCAGATCAGTTCCCAGCATCCACAGCTCACAACTGTGTACAATTACAGTTCTTATGTTCTCCTCTAGCCTCTGAAGACATTAGCACGCATGTCATACACATAGATATACATAAATAAAAATTAAAGAGACAAACCTTTAGTAAACAGTAGATACATCTCAAATAAACAGCCCAACATCAATACCCTGAACCCAGAAGCTTCTACCTATAATCCCAACATGCAGGAAGTAGAAGCATGAGGCCTGCTATGAGTTTGAGGCCAGCCTGGGCTACATAGGGAGATTCAGGCTAGCCAGGGTTACATAGTTAAACTCTGAATTAAATAAACAAATGAACAATTTAAGTCAATAAACAAACAACCTAATGATACATTTAAAAGACATAGAAAATCAGAAACAAAAAATGCCCAGAATTAGTAGATGATACTAAATATCAGGAGAAGTAAATAAAACTCAAGCTAAAAATATAATAATAATTAAAAATAAAATTAAAATCAACATAAAAGACCAATGAAACAAAGCCATGGTGTTTGGAAAGGATGCACAAAAGGGACAATGCTTTGACTGGACTACGCAGGAAAAGAGAGGGAAATCCCAAATACAATAAAACCAGACATGGGAAGGAGCTATGCAGTTCATACAGCAATAGAATAAAGCTCCCTGAGAATCTCCTAAAGGCAAAAACCTGGAAGACATAAGCGAATTCCTGAACTGACATCACGTATGATGTATTTAGCCTCAAAGGATGATGTACACACACTAAACAGAGCAGTAATGAGCAAATGAATGTGAGTTACTTCCTAAAAGTTCCAGGGTCTGATGGTTTGGCTGCTGTGTTCCATGAACCTAAGAAAGGGCTGATCCCAACTCTGACTATTTTAAAGAAATTGAATTAGGAGGAATTTGGCCAAATTCTCTTTATGAAGTCAAGATTACATCAAATCCATGCCAAAAAAAAAAGCTATCCAATAACAAGAGAAACAAAGTCGTAAAGTGCCACATTCTGTAGCAGTTTCCTCTGAAATTGACATCCTCTCCTCAAGACAGAACATCGCGAGGCCCCTTCCTTCCCAGAGTAATGGGGTCTCTTTGACAAGACAAGCTGCAAAGAAGACTGAGACCAGAGCAGCTGCCTAGAAGAAGCAGAAACCAGCCCAGCTGCCAGGAAGAGGTTTAGCCCAACTAGGTCACTTGGAAAGGACATCTCTAACCTGTTAAGCTGCCTGCAGTCTGTGCAATATGTTCTGGGTTTCCAGCTTTTGTAAGTTATTCTCCATGCTGGGATAGGACTTGATGATGTCTTTGAGTCATTTCCGCTTCTATACATAACCTGACATTCATATTCCTATAAGTAGTGCCCACAAAACTCAATAGTTCATCAAGTTGGACTTTGGTAGCATACTTACTTTAATCTGTTGAGATTCCCTAACTGCTAAGAGTAAATGTGGGTGTTCCTATTCCCCTGGAAGTCTTGTCCCATATCAAACCAGCACACTGAATCTAGCAAACCATCAACATACAGTAAACCATAATGAAGTTGTATTTATCCAAGGGGTGGTTCACCATATATGCACATCAATATACATGATATAACACATCAACATAATGAAAGACAAGGTTAGGTAATCTGCAATAGATAAACCTTTAAATAAGACTGGCCCTTTCGAACTAAAAATAAAGCCTGTCAACAAGGTATAAAAAACATATCTCAAAAATGCTACATGTGTTCACTGTCTGTATTGGTCAGGGTTCTCTAGGGTCATAAAGTTATGGAATGAATATGTGTGTGTGTGTGTGTGTGAGAGAGAGAGAGAGAGAGAGAGAGAGAGAGAGAGAGAGAGAGAGAGAGAGAGAGAGAGATTTATTGTAATGACTTACAGGCTGCAGCACAACTGATCCAACAATGTCTGTCTATGGTGAGTCCAGCAATATTGTAGTTGTTCAGTCCCACAAGGCTGGGTGTTTCAGCTGTTCTTCTGCATGTGCTGGAATCCCAAAGTAGGCTCCAATGCCAGTGAAGGAATGGGTGTACTAGCAAGTCAGGGGCAAGAAGGCAAAAACCAGAACCTTCCCTCTTTCATTGTCTTTATACAGGCTTCATCAAAAAGATTAATGGTGTCTTTCCACCTCAAGATCTGAACTAAAGGTATGTTGTCTTCCTTCCTCAAGACCTGGACCAGAGGTACGTTTTTCTATCTCAAAGGTCTGAACTAAAAATGGACTTACCCACTTAAAACCAAGCAGAAAATTTCTCACAAGTGTGTCCTCCATTTCTGAATTGTGGTTCATTCCAAATCCAGTCAAGTTGACAGCCAAGAGTAGCCATCATTTTATGTCACTGAGCAAGAAACCTGAAGCCAATGCCTCTAACATGGGGAAAGACAAGCACATCTAGATTTATATCTCTTGTTTGATGTTGTGTTGAGAGTCTTAGCAATAGTGATTAGTCAAGGGAAAGAAACAAGAGCACTCAGGTTTGAGTAGAAGAAGTTAAATGATCAACTTATATATATGATATGATTTTATGTAGGGACCTCCATCTTTTATATAAAGATTCTCCTTCACAAAATCATTTATCAGAATACAAAAAGCAGTATCATGTGTGTCATGTGTATATGCATGTTCATGTATAAGTACGCAGAGCTTGTGGTATGTTTATGTGTGATGGTATGTGTGCATGTGTGTGTTCCTATGTGGAAGCCAGAGGTCAATTTCATGTGTGATTCCTCAGAAACTATCTACACATATACCTTCTTTTTCTGAGGAAAGGTTGGTTGTTTGGATCTAGGGACCACTGATTAAGCTAGGTTGGCTGGGCAGCAAATCCCACTTATCTGTCTTTTTTGCCACAACAGACTTATAATACACACCACTGTGCCCTGATTTTTACATGGCTCAAACTCATACCTCAATGCAAGTACAATACCAACTGGGCCATCTTCCCAACTGTGGTTATTTTGGTTTTTTGTTTGTTTTGGTTTGGTTTTTGTTTGGCAGTTTTGTTTTTGCTTACTTCTAAAGAGCAAATGTGATCACATTACATCCCACTTAAGTCATTTCCTGAGTACTTTGCTTGCCTGCTCTCACTCTAAATGGCAAGTTCATCTGCCCAGTTCATGAGCCATTTCTTCATACCTGTTAGAATCCACTCTTTGAATTCCAGTGTAGACTGAATATTGGCAGCTCTCTAGGATGTCTAGCATGGGGACTACTGAGATAACCAGTCTTGTGGAATAAACATCTACCAGATGCATGGCCTTTCCATCAGGACACAGCCATAGATAGACACCCACAGACCACAACTTGGCCTGGATGGCCATTAGGCTCAAAAATACATGCAGGCAAACACTCACACACAAATAAAACATAATTTTAAAATTTAAAACAATTCTGGCTAACAAAATAACTCAGCACATAAGGACGCTTGCTGCCAGGTATTATGACCTGAGTTCAACCACACTGGGATGAGAGAACTGACTCCCAAAAGCTGTTCTCTGACCTCAGCAAACACACACACATACACACACACACACACACACACACACACACACACACACACACAGTATGCACACACACAAAGTATGTACACAGTTTAAAATAAAACAATTGTAAAAAAATAAAATGAAAGCATTATTGATAAATTCCAGTGCTAATCATGACAGAATAGATTGTATCAAATTATCTCCTCTGCCAAGAAATCCCATAAATGCTAGATACGATATATAACACAGCTGAGGTGAAGGTACCAAGGCAGCCAGAATGTAAGAGGCACAGTTCCTAGAGGAAATGACACGGAGGTGAGCGACCTCGTCATCCTTCAGTTTCTCCCAGAGGCACAGAGACTAAAGCAAAAAAAGTCACACAGCCTTGGCATACCAATGGGCAAGTTCAAGGCTACTCAATCCTTCAGGGACCAAGGGACAGACAACCCAAAGAAAAAGAGAAGTTTGCACAATGGACAGCTTAGCTTTGGCTCTCGGTACCATTGTTGAACCCTATGTTGCAGACAGCAATGGGGAGCTTGGACATGGGTTTCAAATGAGTTGAGAACAGGACTTTGTTTCAGACTTTGCACAGCATGAATATTTACAAAGTCAAGGAATGAAAGGTTTCTTCAACTTCAACATGCCTAGGTCATTGGAAATACCCATCTTGTTTGTGATCTGAACACAGAATGACATTAAAACTATATCCATAATTTAAAAATGCAGAATGGAGCAGAGACACCAGCCAGCAGCAGACTTTTAGGGGTCTATACCCTTCTGCCAGATATCATCTTCATTAAACCTCTACTCAAAGTAATAATAATGATAATAAATTACTACCGTAATTGCTATGGGTCTGTATGACATGTGTATAGATGTGTACCATGCCACAGCATGCATGTGGAATTGGTCCTTGCCTTCTATCGTTACATTGGTCCCCAGAACAAACTAAGATCATCAGACTTGATGCCAAGTGAAGTTATCTGCTGAGCCATGTTTGGGTCAAGTGAAATTATGTTTATTTCCTCGAAATCCCTTTGTCAGTTCTTATGTGAGTCCAGTTAATTTTGTTAAAGATCAAATGGACCTTTTTCCTACAGACCTAGTAAGTTCAAACTCTTAGCAAAAGAGAAAAAAAAGGATAAGCTCATTTTAATTCCTCAATATTATGATTGATGATCTCAGGGGACAGCAACAGGTGTCCAGTATTTGCATCTTTCTTGTGATCTCACAGGAGAAATCATCTAGGTACTTCTGGGCCTTGCAGCTACCACAGTGCTCTAGGAACCATCAACCCACCGTTCCTTTATTAACATGAGCTAGCATCTTCTCAGATATATGCATAGAAGAGCCTAATTAATACTTAGTGGGGAATAATATGAATTCATTATTCAAATAGCATTTTAAACAATGTGAAAATTGTAAATTATTTAAAGCACACTGTATATCTACCATTTAATAATAATTAACCTCAAAAACTTGAGACATATCAAGGCATACAAATTGACAGTGTGGTAGGCAGAACAGTGACAACTGCTAAAGATGCCTATACACATCCCTGTTGCCATGCATCTCCACCGGTCATGAGAGACGTTGGAGATCGATTCTGGTTATAGAGCTTAGTATGGGAGATGGTCCTGGGTTATTTGGGATAACCTAGAAGATCACAATCATCTCTGTCTTTGGAATAAGAGAAGCTGGGTTTTTTTGTTTTGTTTTGTTTTGTTTTGTTACTTTTTTTTTTTTTACAATCCAGTCATTATTCCCCCTCACTTCAGTCCACCCTCTGACAGTTCCTCATCCCATTCCTTCTCCCCTCTGTCTCCAAGAGGATGTGCACACCCCACCACCACCACCATACCACACCCCTGCCAGGCCTCCCCCCTCCCTAGGGTGTCAAATCTCTGGAAGGTTAGACTCATCTTCTCTCACTGAGGCCAAACCAGGCAGTTCTCTGCTATGTATGTGCCAGGAGCCTCAGATTAGCTAGTGTATGGCTTCTGGTTGGTGGCTCAGTGTCTGAAAGATCTCATGGTTCAGCGTTAGTTGATACTGCTGGTCTTCCTGGGGGGTCACCCTCCTCAGCTTCTTCCATCCATTCCCAAATTCAACCACAGGGTCCCCAGTTTGAGTCCATTGGTTGGGTATAGGTCTTCTATCTCAGTCAACTGCATGTAGGGCCTCTCAGATGGCAGCCATGCTAGGCTCCTGTCTGTAAGCACACCACAGCATCAATAATACGGTCAGGCCTTGGAGCCTCCCCTTGAGATGGATCCAAATTTAGGTCGGTCGCTGGACCTCCTTTCCCTCAGTCTCTTCTCCATTTTTGTCCCTGCAGTTCTTCTAGACAAGAACAATTAGAAGCAGAGTTTTTGACATGAGATGGCAACCCAATCCCTCAACCAAACAACCCAATAAAATGGGGTCTACAGCTAAAGAGAGAATTCACAACAAAAGAAACTTCAAATGTCTGAGAAGCATATAAAGAAATGTTCAAAGACCTTAGTGATCAGGAAAATCCAAGTCAAAACAAACCTGAGATTCACCCTTATACCAATCAGGATGGCTAAGATCGAAAACTCACGTGACAGTACATGTTGGCGAGGATGTGGAGAAAGAGGAACTCTCCTCCATTGCTGGTGGAATTGCAGACCGGTACAACCACTCAGGAAATCAATCTGGAGGTTCCTCAAAAATTGGAAATAGATCTACCTGAAGATCCAGTGATACCACTCTTGGACATATACCCAAAAGATGCCCCACCACGCCACAGGGGCACATGTTCCATTATGTTGATAATAATATCTGTGATAGCCAGAAGCTAAAAACAACCCACAACCCAATGTCCCGCAATGGAAGAATGGATACAGAAACTGTGGTTCATTTACACAATGGCATACTATTCAGCTGGATAGTATGTGGATCTCATGTGTTTTGCAGGCAAATGGATGGACTTAGAGAATATCCTGAGTGAGGTTAACTCAGACCCAAAGGACATGCAAGGTATGTGCTCACTAATAAATGTACATTAACTAAAAAGGTACAGAAAATCCAGGAAACAATCCACAGAACTCAAGAAGTTTAACAAGTCAAAGAGCCCAAGTAAGGATGTTTCAATTCCACTTGGGAGGAAAAAGAATGCAATCACAGGGGGAATCTCCTGGGTGAGAGAAGGGAGGGGGCAGGAAAAGGGGACCATGATCAGGTACTGGGGGAACAGGAGAGAAGCTCTGAGGGCCAGCAGAATGAATGGAAATATGCAACCTGAGGGGGTGGGAGGTGGGAGAACCTTCTAGAATGTACTACAGACCTAGGAGGTAAGATACTCTTGGGACTCAAAGGGAGAGACCTTAGATAAAATAAATGTCCAACAGTGGGGAGAGGGAACTTGTAGCATCCACCTCCAGTAGAGAAGCTGGATTTAAAGCCACAAAAGACACAACAATGCAAAGAAATATGAAAACAGTTCCCATCTTCTCTGCCTTTGAAGAAAGGAGATCACGGGCCAAGAAAACTATGTGACTGCCCCAGAGGCTAGAAGTAGCTTGCACTTGATAGCTAGTAAGAAAGTAGACTGCAAACAATAGAATAGAATTCTATAAACAACTCCCCAAATCAGGAAAAATATTCTTCTCCAGAGTCTCCAGGAAAAAACGTCCTGCGAATAGCTTGATGTCAACCAGCAAACAGCCATGGCAGACTTCTGACCTAGATATGCTGATAGTATCTCATTCTATATAGGCCATTTTAGAATTAAAGGTGTGTTTCAAGTTTTTATATGAATATAATAGAAACTAAAAATTAGAATTGAACCATTTTTATAGACAGTGTATTTAAAAAGTAACTCATCTAAGGATTAAGGGTTTAGCTCTGTAGCAGAGAACTTGTCAAGTACGTGTAAGGCCCCGAGTTCACCATCTAGAATCACAATAATAGTTCAAATTTTTATATTGATCATGTGTGTATGAGTGTGTGTGTGTGCGATGTGAGTTGATACACGTGTTCCAGCACGCATATGGAGATCATAGAACAACTTTATTAAATGAGGTCTTGAAGTGGAAATTTCTGGTTTCTTTGGAGACTCAGTTGTGTCCTGTGGTGTTTTTTTCTGGAAACTGTTTTATGAGAGGATGTGTTTGCTAAGACAGCAGACATGTGGGAGGATGTTTTGCTAAGAATAAACATGTGGTATTTTTCCGGAGGCAGCCTGGACAAAGGGTATATGATATCTAGATTGGATGCTTGAGAGAACATGTGATGTTTGGGACGGATACATATAAGGCCCAATGGACAGGGGACGGTATTGGCATGCCTTGCCATTCTTTGCTACTCCTGGTTGGGCTTTGCTGATGCTGGTCTTCGCTGACTATGCTGGGTGGTATTGATATATCTTACCATGCTTTGTTTATCATCATTTGTCATGACTTCATAGGGAGAAACACAACAAAAACCACTTCTGGTGGTGTTCCAGCAGCTTCTTGCCACTTCCGAGGATTTGGGCCCAGAGGCAAAACCTTTCTGTTCCTTCTGGATAGACCTGCCACTGTTGATTCGTGAGTGGTGTTTGTGAGTGAATTGAGCTTCCACTGTTGATTTATGTCGAATAAATTGTTGGTATTCTGACAAGACAGATCGTATTTGCTACAAAGAATAAACAGGCCCACATCCTATTTTTTTCTCTATTGAACTTTCTTCTCCACTTCCGCTGGTGGGTGCTTGGCTAGAAGGGATGTTGAAGCATTTAAGAACCCTTATTAAAAGTAGCTTTTGGAAAATCTAAGTCTACAAGGTCTCTCCTTTCACCATGAGGAAGGTTCTGGGGATCAAAAATAAGTCATCAGGCTTGTATTTTCAAGCAGCAAGCTCCTTTCCCCACAGGTCCACCTTGCAACTCCTTTCCAATACTTTTAAAAGATTTTGAAAAAAAGTTGAATGTTGAAGTCAGGTTTTAAATGATGTTTCTGACTTAGATGGAATATATTTTCCTTTATACAACAAAGAAATCAACATATTCCCATTCCATTTTCTAAATTTTACTCTTTATATTATTTACTTCACTACACCAGACATGGCATTTACATTCTGTTGTGTATCCCAATGAAACTTTCAGGTATCATATCTGAGGCTCAGGGTTCAACGCTGATCTTTACTTCAGCTTAATTCATATGCTTCCAAAAATATTTAAATGGTGGGCTTCCTGGGTCCCTGTCTCTAATAAATGCTTTAATCTCTAAGCTTGAATAATATGATGTTTTGGTATGTTATTCCTTGGCTATATTTTGCAGGTTTGCAACCAAATATTTTTGGTAGCAATGTCGTTGTGAAGAAACTGAAGCCAGCCTAACACTGTTTGTTGTAATTTTTAAAATTGTTCTTCATAATGCGAAAAGAGTCTTTACCCATGAAGGTCTCTATAATATATTTATTTTTATATTTTATTTATTTATTAGGGGGATGTGCAGGTATGCCACAGTACATATGCTGAGGAGGGGACAACTTGTAGGAGTCAGTTCTTCCTCTCCACCCTGTCAATCTTGGGGATCAAATCCAGATTATCAGGTTTAGCCACAATTGCCTTTATGCACTGAGCCCTCTTGTTGGCCCCTCCAATACCTTACTGTGTGGGTGGCCTTATAACAATCATTTTCTGCAATGGAGCAAAACTTGCTTAATATCCAGTTATGGAGCCCATTTGTTACTATTTTGTGAAACCCATCAGTGAAGTGGAAACTTCTAGTTCTTTGATAAGACAGTTATGGAAAATGATGTTTTGCTGGGCCACACAGGTGAAAGAACATCTTGCTAAAAGCAAACACATGGAGAATGTTTTCCTGAAGCAGACACAGGTGAAAAAATACTTGGATATAGCAGACATGTGAACAGATGCTTGATGAGGGACTATAAATTTGACCCCACAGACACTGGGAGATGAGCTTTTGTTGGGCTTGCTCTACCTCACTATTCTTCACTAACAGCATGCATGTATTGGTTCGTCTTACACAGCGTTATTGAGTTCAACTTGTGATAACACGGACATTGCTTCTTCAATGGCCTTACCTCAGGCTGGTTGGTGATCCTGGCAGTTTCTTCAGGATTGAACTACAGTTACCAGTTTGTGCCTGATGGCTACTTGCTGACAGGACTGGACTGTAGCTGCTGGTTCATTCCTGCTACCTACCAGCATAGAGGACTGATCTGCAACTTCTAAGTTGTATTTGGTGTTTGCTATGGGACTGAACTGCTGCCCAAGAAGATCAAGCTCATCCCCCAAAAGAACTATTGCTGAACAGGTCCACTTCCCCCACACCCTATTAACTTTTCTCTTCCACTACCTCTGTTGGGTGGTAGGCTAGAGAAGAGGTTGAACCCTTATTAAAAGTAGGTTGCAAAAAATTTATACCTACGCCTTGGTTACTATTTTCATTTTCTTACAGGTTCTTCCATTACTAGAGTTTGTTTTCTGTTACATTGGCTACTTTCCTCTTTTTTATGGCTCTGTCTTTGTGATGGCTTCATTGCCTCTTCCCCTCCTTTTCTGATCACTACGAGCTCTCTTTCCATCCCTTCTATTCTTCCTTGCTTCTGTATTTCAAGACTAGCACATTTCCTTTGAGTTTTTTGAAACAGAGATCAGGCGGCTACATCTCAAGGCTGAAATTGTTTGCCTAGCCCTACTTAATTGTTCTGGCAGTGTGTCTCTCCCTCTGCCTCTTGAGTATGTGTTTTTCTCTCTTCTATTTTGTCATTTATGTTGTAGAGCCCACTCAATATCTTCTGTTCTTATTACTCATCCTCCTCCAGGGCAGCTGGCTATTTGTGGAAGAATGGTGTGAGAAGGAACGCACCTTGGCACTTGCCAAGGCAGCCAGTACTTTCTACAGCATGAGAGTCTTAAACATTTTCCTCCTAAGTGTGTCACTGCCTGGGGGAATGGTAAGCAAAGATGTGAACAAAGGATGTTGTCACTTCCTTTTAAATACATTTTTAAAGAATAGCACCATTCAACAGTACCTTACGAATTGTGTTGAAACTATGCCTATAAGGACTTTAGAGCTAGTTTGCCCATTGGACAATAAAACATAAATATTTGCACTCATCATCCACCATAGAACCCTTATTCTATATCTCTGTAGCACCCATCCTTGTCCTACTGTGTTAACAGGGCAGCTGGTTAACAAATACATTGAGTTGGTCTATTGACACATCATCTTACTTTAGAACCACTCCCCCATTTCTTTCTTGGGGCATCCTTACCCTAGATCTCATCTCTGACAAAACATTCCTCAGGGAAATGATTACAGTACAGAGATATCTACTTTTAAAGAAATGGTAAATATTACTTCGGGTTCAAGGTTAAGTTCACAGGCACTAAACTCAGCGCCCTTTCCTATCTACATTGTGCACACTTACATTTACTGATGCAAGATTCAGTTGCAGCTCCCACCTTGTTTATTAAGCAGTGTGGGTCTTTTTCTAGTTTTCCCTTTGGTTGGTAAACTGTGAGGAAAGTAAGTAGAGCATGCTTTTACTTCAGTCATTTCTATTGAATTGTTAAACAGAAAAGAAATGAAACCCACATCCATTGGTTTATGGAAATAAGTCAAAGTTTAGATATCGGGGAACATTCTGGGTGTTGGAATGGCAGTCACTGAAGAACAGATGGTAGAGAGGGAATGGGGGACACAGCTCATTGGAAGATTGCTTCTCTAGAGTGCTGAGAGCTCTGGGGGAGCTCACCCTCCCAAGTATTTGTCCCCAGCACATGGGAGGTGTAGGCAGTGAAATACCAAAGCCAAGGTCATCTACAGCACATAGCAAGCTTAAGGCCATCTTGGCTACAAGGGCCCTGTCTCTAAGATAAATAAATAAACTAAATAAACAAACAATAAAAATCCCAATGGGAATAGTAATTGCCAGGGCATAGAAATGTTTAAAAAGCAATGCATTTGGGTTGTAATATGCTATAATTTCAGGAATTATACAGAAAAACAGCCTTTGACAAACAGTGATTGTAATTTGGAATCTCGATGCAGATTTCTAGACAGATTAGAGCGTTTCCAATATCCTAAAGGGTCCTTGGATTCTCTGTAAGAGTGTGAGAGGCCCCAGGGAGAGTTTTGTCACATTTTTATTAAATGGGAGTGTAAGCTGACCCATCGTAGATTTAAACCTTGTCTGTATCATAGTCTTGGGTATTATTTCTAAAATAGATCAGTTTCATCTATGCTGAATATCTATTGGAGCAAATAACCCCTTTTATGGTCATCTCAGCGACCGATCCCTCAGTAGTCACAGTTCCTCCTCGGTGACCTCAACTACTCATTTGATGATCCACAGATGCAGTGTGCTCCACCGAAGGTCTCAGGAAGTCTCCTCAATGTCTCCTCAGTGTCTCCTCAGTGTCTCCTCAATGTCTCCTCAGTGTCTCCTCAGTGTCTCCTCAGTGTCTCCTCAATGTCTCCTCAATGTCTCCTCAATGTCTCCTCAGTGTCTCCTCAATGTCTCCTCAATGTCTCCTCAGTGTCTCCTCAGTGTCTCCTCAGTGTCTCCTCAATGTCTCCTCAGTGTCTCCTCAGTGTCTCCTCAGTGTCTCCTCAATGTCTCCTCAGTGTCTCCTCAGTGTCTCCTCAATGTCTCCTCAATGTCTCCTCAATGTCTCCTCAGTGTCTCCTCAGTGTCTCCTCAGTGTCTCCTCAATGTCTCCTCAATGTCGCCTCAATGTCTCCTCAATGTCTCCTCACTGTCTCCTCAGTGTCTCCTCAGTGTCTCCTCAATGTCTCCTCAATGTCAATGTCTCCTCAGTGTCTCCTCAGTGTCTCCTCAGTGTCTCCTCAGTGTCTCCTCAGTGTCTCCTCAATGTCTCCTCAATGTCCCGTGGTGTTTAGCGTTCAGGTTCTACAAATGCTACCTTGACTGTGCATCAAGATACAGTGCACTCGGAGTTTCCTCAGTTCCTCTGGTCACACACTGGCTTGTCACCTTTGTTACCTCATTAACAGTGAGAAACATGGACTCCATGTTTCCCGTGCCACTACCGTTGCACTCCATATTTCAGAATCTTCACCCTATCCAGTGATGAACCAGGCATTCGCATACTTGACATCGCTATGGACTTTCCCACCTCTTAATGATCTTAAGTCCCTTTGCATTGAAACCTAGATCTCCCTGCTCGAATTTTCGTTATTGCTCTTATTCATATATCGTGTTTGATCGCACTCCGAAAATTCCTCAGAACGAAATAATAACATCATGAGCCAGGGACTTTCTTTCACAAGGGACGATGACAAAGAATCAGTTGACACCACCTCTGCTGGCTTAGGACCAAGTTGACTCCTAACCAAGTATTTGTAGAAACCTTGAAGGTTTTTTTTATTTCTATTTTTTATTAGATATTTTCTTTATTTACATTTCCAATGTTTCCCATTTTTCCCTCCAGAAACCCCCTATCCCATCTGAAAACCCCCGTAGTCCATCCATCCTCCCCCTGAAGTTTGACAGACAAATATGATCAAATTGCTTAGCAACTTCCTAGCTTAGTAATGCTAGTAACTCTTCTGGGCAAAGAATATGAGCAAATATTGCTGAATACATTGCTAAAATCACAGAATGTTTCTGGTTAAAAAAGGCATTGCAATAGTTTTTTTTCCTTAAGATTTGTTTATTATATATAAGTACACTGTCACTATCTTCAGACACACCAGAAGAGGGCATCAGATCCCATTACAGACGGTTGTGAGCCACCATGTGGTTGCTGGGAATTGAACTCAGGACCTACTGGAAGAACAGTCAGTGTTCTTAACTGCTGAACCATCTCTCCAGCCTGCAATAGTTCTTTTTGTATCTCAGCCTCAACACAAGGAAAGCTGGCATTTCCTGTTCTAGGGGAGATGGACTTCCCATTAGTGACTCCCTAATCTTTCACAGGTCCTCGGAGCTGGAGAGACGACTCGGCGGTTAAGAGCTCTTGCAGTAATTTCAGAGAAGTGGAGTTTGATTCCCAGCACCTAGGTAGAGCATCTCATAACTGCCTGTAACACTAGCTCTAGGCTCTCTGACCCCCTTCTGACCTCTTTGGTCAGTCACATGCATGTGTCCATAAATGCACAGAGACATTCAAATAAAAATATCTTTTTCTAAGATTAGCAATTTGATGTTATAAACTCTTAAACTGAGGCAGTGGGCTGTTCCATTTTTATTTCTGACTCAATATAAACATTGCTTCGGAGCATGTGAACATGTCCTCTTGGCAATACTGATGTTGGGACAGAAAGTCTACACTCCTCATTCACCTCCAATACCCACTTCCGTTCTCTTTGCCAGACCTCTTATACAGGGCACAAAAGCATATAGTCCAATATCTTTTATGATCAAAGGTCATTATTTAATATTTCGACTATCATACAATAAAACACTGTTAAAGTATTCTAATTCTCCAATATCCAGCAGCCTAAAAATGATGGTCAATATAATGGTCGTTAAATTAGTAAGAATCTTTGTTACCCAATATTTATCGGCAAGGTCCTTACAGCTCTCACATATGTAGCTTCTGACAGGTCTATCACAGTTCTCAAAGATGAGACTACATGGACCATGACCCCCAATACTAACATTTCCAATTGAAATTCTATGACTTTTCTAAGAGAGGAAGAGAAAGACACGTGATGTGAACTATGATTACCATTACCCAGGGCATCATCGGAAGACATTTAACCAGGCATCTACTGTTGGAGGTGGGAAATTGAAGCGCCTAAGTTTTCAGTTCATTACTTTGGGGTCTGTGTGGCTCTTGCCAGGGCCTCAGAAGCAGAGAGATGGCCAAAGCCCAGGTTAGAGAGGCTACAATAGCACAAAGGCAATTATGCCACAAGAAAAATGTTGTCCACTAATCAGCTGGCAATCAATTACGACGACCAGATAACCCTCTGCCCACTCGGGCTCTTCAGCTTTAATAGTGCCATCCTGTAATGACTTCAGGCTCACACAGGTGCATGAAAGAACAGACTTGAGGACACAGCTTCCAAGATTAATGAGCTCTGTCAATTTGCCCAGCAGACATCTGATTCTCCAGCTTTACATAGCCACGAGGTTTACACTTGCCTCAGATTTTTTTCTTTTCCCCCTGAAAAAAAATTAACTAGTAATGTGAACGCATCCAACACGCATGCATCGACCCTAATTTTGCAATAAAGGATGAACCAAAAAGGCCCTTCTTCTGAATATTAGCCCAGCAAGTGGCTCATGATGGCTGGGTTCCTTTGGTTATACATTAAGGTTGGTTGTCACAATTAGTGATGGACAGACAGGATTCAGAGCTATAGAATCTCTTCATCGTGGAATAATGAAAACCTAGTATCACAACTGCCTCCATTTCCTTCCCTGTCCAGAAAGCTAAAAAGCAAAAGACGGCGTGCACGCTAATAAATAATGAAGCTGTTTTAGAGCATCCTGAAATACGAACAGCGTGAATGAGGAGGAGACTTTTAGCTCGCTGATTCTCTGGGTAAAAGCTATTGAGCTTCCCACACACCCTCACCGTGAAGGAAAACAGCATTGTCCCAGAAAACCCGGTCATCAGGACCTATACATTTATGTCAGGACAAGAATTGCCTATAAACTGAAATGAATATCAGGAAATTTGCTGTTCCTCCAAATTGATATTTTATAACCCAACTACTGTAAAATCTCATAATCTTTAAATACACGGGGTCAATGTACTAAATAGCTGTTTTATGACGCTACCTAAAGCCTCCAATTTGTTTCTCGTGGGGACTGAGGCTTCACAGCTCACGGTTCCCCCTCAGTTACCCTTTCAATGAGTGCATGAATAAAAGGAGAACGTCTGACTTCAAAACATTATTCCTGCCTTTACCTTTCTGCTTCCACTTAATGCCATAAGCAGCCATCCATGAAGCCTTTCTCCAGACTACATTTACTGGAAACTAGATTTTGCTAATTAATTTCTGTATGAATGTCTTCTGGTGTGATACCATCAATCATTTCCAGTTTAAAACAAAGATAAAGAAAACAAAGGAAGAAATAAGGAAAAAGAAAACCCGAACAACTCACAGAATTATGTAATTTTCGCAGTAATGGATTTCAGCCTGCTCCATTTTCCACTTAAGCCTATCATTGATCTATAGTCGCTTGCAGGATCTGTTCAATTATTATTTCCTACAGGAAGAAATATGTCTGACCTGGAGAAACTGTTCCTTAGAAGATAGCAGTACCTGTGCTGTCTTAGGAAAGTAAGTCTGTGTCTCAAAAGCCATTAATTGCCAAGTTAGATATAGCTGAAGCTCATATCAAGCATGGATTTTTTAAATATTGTTCTTTGACGATTCCATACAGATATAGTTAGAGATACTGACCTGTGGTCGCTTTTCCTCTCTCTTCCTCTCACACTAAGAAAGATCTTTATTCTTATCAACAAGGTTCTCTTCTTCTCGCGTGTACATGTGTGTGTGTGTGTGTGTGTGTGTGTGTGTGTGTGTGTGTGTGTGTCTTACTGAGTTTCATTAAGGTTGCTTGCATCAGAAAGAGTGGGGAGTTATTTACTGGGATGCAGGTAACTTATCAATGGCTACAAAACTTAAGAAAATGAGACGGAGTTCTCAGCATCCATTAACTGTAGCCCCTCAGAGAAGGGCGGGACCTCATAAGCCCCTCCCCTTTGCATGATGAAATGGTGACAGGCAATATGCTGGTCTGGTTCTGTGCAATAAGCACAGAATCTGTACATCTATGAGTGCAATGCCCGTAATGTCCAGAGGGCACTGTTTCTGCAGCACTCCTGACATTCTCCTGCTCTAACGTACACTCTGCCCCACCAACTAATGGTCCTTAAGCCGTTGGTGGGAGGAATGACGCAGGTGTCCTATTAAGAGCCAGTCACTTGGCAGCCATTTACTCTCTCCACTTTGGCTGGTTGTGAGTTTGTACATCAAGTGTCACCCACTGCAAAAAGAAGCATCTTTGCCCAAGGCTGTGAGTCTAAGCCCAAGTATTTAGAAGGCAGTTTGAGACCATCAGTTGCTTCACCCAACATCCATGAGAGACCTCTTACTGAAGCCAGAATCCCTTATGAGTTCAGGACTTGGTGCCAACTCGGCTCCACTAACAGACAACCCTAGCCTCAAGTTAGATCTTCTCTAAGTACCTACCACCCTTGAGTGAAGCCTTTGACAAGCCTTTCACATGGCTTCTCTAGATGAGAGTATCCTTCCTAAAAAGAAGGGTTTTTCATCTTGGAGTCAAAACTCGAAAAGTCTGATCTCAATGCCTAACTTCTACCCACTGTCCGTGATGGTGCGGCATCTGTCAGAGCCACAGCTGATCTCATTTTCCATCGCAGTTCATCACATATCAAAGTCTAAGAACATGGGAGGCGGGTGTTAAAGTCATTTATTGCCATTAAGTGTGTGTCTGATGTGGGGGTTTTGCATGTGGCACAGCAATATGGAGGACCCAGGACAACGCTGTGAAGCTGTGAGGCTGGTTCTCTGTTTCTACCTTTATGTGCCCTCCAGGGACTGGATTCAGGTCCTCAGGCTTGCAAAACAAGTCCCTTCACCCTCTGAGCCACCTTGCCAACCATGTACTTTTAAACTCGACACTTAAAGGCATCTATTAACTCTTGAACAAAGAAAGTTAACTTGATACTTTAAAGACCAATATTTACTGGGTGTATTTTCAGCTGCTTCTAATGAATATATTGTCGTCGTCGTCATCATCATCATCATCATCATCATCATCATCATCAGAAAAAAGCGTTACTCAGTAGAGAGCTGGATCTCTGCTACTCAGACTATGCAGGGAGAGATGAAAACCTGGGTTCGGTTTCAAAATATTCAAGGGAGTGTGAGGAGAGGTGAAGACCGTTAAGAATAATGAAACCACAACACACCCCAGGTGAACAGGATGAGTACCTGCCTCTTCTAAGTCCTGAGGGATTTTCTTTTGTCAGAAACAATGTCTCTGAGGTAGGAGCTGTAATGGTTCGAAGGGCAGCAAACTGTGCCAGTCTTTCCCTCCAATACAGAGCCGACATTGAGAAGCACCTTGTGGTCAAATATAGAGATATGGCGGGGGTGTGGGGTAAGTACAGGATCTACACCATTAGAGAGACATTTTCTGTGGATTCCATACCTCCCCAACATAGTTCTTCCAAGAAAGCTATTTAGTTGTCTAACAATGAAATAAATGACAAAGAGGAATAATGCCCTTTTCTGTTTCTTGTGCTAAGAACCAATCATAGATTTAGAAGAGCTTGCTCAGAATGCTCATGAGGCAAGTAAGTGGGCAATCCCCTGAAGTAGGGCACATTTTAAAAAGCATTTTAAAATAGAAATACTTTAAACTGATTTAATTTTCCATTTAAGCTGGGCATGGTGGTATTTGCCTTTCATCCTAGAACTTGGGAAGGCAGAGGCAGGCAGAAGCAGGCACATCGTTCAGAATTTGAAGCTATCCTGGCCTATATAGTGAGCAGCAGGACAGCCAATGCTGTATAAAGAGATCTTGTCTCAAACAAAGTGTCAACTTAATAATGGAAGATGGGATCTATAGTCGCTTAACAGAGGATGTCTTTCTTCCCATACAAGAAAACACTGGGAGCTGGGGAGTACAGGACTAGCAGAGCAGTCGCATGCAACAGGGGCACAATGGCCACCTCATGCCTCAGCTTCACTGGAGGCTTGGGGTGTGGACATAAATAATCAGTCTTAAATACCATGAAAGGAAAAATTGAGGAAGATAGGGTTATGGGTCTATGCCACTGAGCCTGTCTTCCACTTAGACATTTACCTATGGTTGTGTTCTTAAACTTCTGTATGCTTCTCATGCAAAATGACACCAAGATGTCATTCTCAACTAGCAAAATAGCCCAGGACATATATTTTTAGCAATGTACTTTATCATCCAAAAAGCATAAGTTGGATGACGGCAATATAGAGGGAGAAGGAGTACTCACCCCTCAGTGTGTCAGTCTGCCATACTCACGTTAGTCATACGTGAGAGGACCCTCAGGCCGCTGTACCTCACCCCTTCTGTAGCCACTCCCACACTGCCAATCTACCAACCACAACTTGGCTATAGAAGACTTTGGCTTATAACTCTACAAACAATTCAACGTTGCTCACACACAAGAGGAAATTAGGTAAATTCACCACCACTTAGAGGATCGGTTAAAGTTGCCTCTACGTAATGACTAAATTCAGAAATTTAGATACTGTCACAGAGGGATTTTGCTCGACTTCTTTCTCTACAATACGTTTCTCATAGTAACAGAGAAAATGGCCACGATCACCTACATCTTGTAGACTTAGCATCGCCAGTGTAGAGAGTGGTTGTGTGTGGTGCTAACATCCTAAAGATAACAGCAGAGCACCCAACTTCAAGAAGTTTTCACATCGAGCGGAAAAGCTTTCATTTTCTTCAGTAAAGAAAGCTATGGGAAAGTGAAGTATCAACATACTTCAACTTAAACACCTGAACAGTTCTTACTCATCTCCAATCTACACAAGGAACCGTCTCTGTCGGACCTCTGACTCTGAGGTTCAAGAATATCACAATCCAAAAGTGTACTCCAAAAGGCAGAAGTTGCTACACCCTCCATAGAAAAACGGGCCAGGTTGATAAGCTCTCAAAACCATGCAAGCTGCATCTCATTCTTGTGTTATTTAAAATGCTTGTCAGTGTGTTGAGGTTACCAGAAGGTCCTAAAGCAATCTTCTTGGCTTTACATAGTTTTTCTATAGTGGGCTGCTCACCGCTCAATAGGGCATTTTGTTTTGTTGTATTGTTGCTATGATTGTTGTTTTTGTTTTTGTTTACTTAAGCGGAAGAAACTCAGCCCTATGGAGCCAACTCTTACGGCAAGAAAGAGATGAGAATTACAATTTGCAGTTTAAAACGTGTGGTGCAATCTGCCTTCATAAAGACACAATTTCATGCTCATGTCATAATGCATGTCATAACTACAGCAGAGGTAAACGGAGATCAAAGCAGCATAATGGAGAGACAGCAGTTCACACGCGATGTGGTGTGGTGCTGGGAGACTGAGTTATCTCTGAAGCAGCTCCGTCTTCCACCAGGAACTTAAGTGCATTTTGACAAGAGAATGTCGAACGCTCCTTGTTTACAACACAAGTGTTTCTCAGCTCTTTAATTACACACTGAAGTACCTGGAAATGAAGTCTCTTTTTCTGTACAGCACACCTAACGCTACATTGTCTAAGTTGAAACTACATGTCTCTGTTTGTATTCAAGATGTTGCCCGCTGGCTCGTACATTAATAGGTTCTGTGTACACAGCTTGCTGACAGTAACCGCGTGCCTTCAGCCACAATTAAACCAGCCCAGCCGCCCTGGTCCTGTACACGGTTTCTTATGTTCACCACTACCGGTACGCAAGCCACTTCTGCCACTGGAATCTGCTCTGAGACTAATAAAATGCCACCCAACTCAAATCACCCTTCTCTGTGAAGTCATCCCTGATAATAATGATAATATTAATTTGTATTTACTGGCCACTTAGCTGTGTGCTATGCTCTATGGGTTTGCATATGATTTATTTAATTCCCTTTAAAGTCCAATGGAGTCAGTTTGATTTTTCTCTTTCTCTCTCATTTTATATAAGTCCTAGCCGTCACATCTGGGTGATCACTTAGTAAAAATTTATTTTAGGCACTCTCCACGGCTGTCCTCTCTATAGATGGGACAGAAGCTTTTCCACCCCAGGCCTCTGACACGGCACCTGTGCAGGTGTTTTGTGGCAGATTTCAGATATGAAAGGTTACACAGTGCATTGAACCAAGGCTGGCTCTGTTGAGGGACAGAGTGAGCTGTTTAAAACCAAGTAAATAGGAACTTACTGAGACATCATCATAATCCAAGCGCTCTACAAAGCGGGCCATCATCTGGATCAGGTGGTCCCTAAATAAAGTCCATTATATGGAAAGAAAGAGACAGGAACCCACTCAGGGAAACTGATATTGTGCCTTTAAAAAGTGTTTGATTTGAGCATTTAAAATGCTGTGCTCTGCTGCTGGTTTAATTTTTATAAATGTTCTCTTGCTTACAGACCTTCTCAATAGCCACATCAGAGGGAAAGGAAGCAGGCATGAGCTCCCCATTCAGGCGCGCAGCGCACTCCTGCTTGATTGGAATGGATATTGTACATAATAGATCCCTACAGATGTTCCCTCCAGTGGGGCGCATTGAATTTCATTTAAATGCCAAGACACAAAATCTAAAACAATGTGACTTTAACAAAAAATCTGATGAGGAATTTGATGAGAAAATGGCAAGAATTCCTGTGGCATTTGGGTAACAATTTCAAGCCTCCGTTTTAATAGAATAAACAGGATCATATTTCATTCAAATCTGGCAATGAGATGAGCTTTGGGTATTACATTGATATAAACCAATAAAGAATTTGCAAATTTGAAGCACTAATTAACAGACACAATATTAAATGAAAAAAGTTTGCTCCGGGGGCAAATATATTTTGAAGACTTTAAACTTTTATTAAAAGACATTTTTGAATTACTTCTTTTGTAGTTTACTCTTTTGTTAGATTTTTTTTTTTTACAAAATAGGGGAGTATTGTGACATTTTCAAATGGATACTTTAACGACAGCATCTGATACTCCTTTTTTACCTTTTGGAACAATATATCAATGTCAAAATATTTTGAAATATGGAGAATGTGTCCAAAATGAGCCTGAATCTTAACAGAATGATGCGAATAGGCTTTATTAAAGAGAGTCTGTGGGTAGAAGTCCAACAAGCTAGATGCATTCCATTTTGCCTCCTTGAATATATTCTATAATGATTACCACATCCATTTGCAAGAGGTAGTCAGCCCATCATGCCAACTCTCCCGAGGGCAGAACAGTATAGAGGGTGTTAGGCAGAAGAGCAGAAGAGAGGTGTTCCCACTGTTTGGACTGAGAGACCTTGAGATTTCCTGATGTCATGGACCGTTAGCTAGATTCCACCAGTCACCGAGTATTGAGAGTCCCCTCCCCCACAGCCCCTGTGCCTTCTTTTCCCTTAGAGGTCTCTGATTCCCAAACTTGAACCTTATTTCTCTGCAATACAAATGGAGGTTTAGACAAAGGATGGGTGGGATGAGACACGTGGGATTTAACTTCCTTATGGGCAGCCATACTTCTAAAACAGATGATCTACTAATATTGAAATTTTGTGTTATTTGTTGTAGGGGAAGAAGTCAATTAGGATCTGGCGTGCTGCTCACAGGGCAGTACAAAAAGGAAATACTCTCTGCCTAATTCCAACGCTGTCCAGAGTCACGTTCTGGGACAATATCTAAGACAGCTGTGGCCAAATTCATATGCTTCAGAAAATAGGAACGTCAGCCAGAATGTTAAAAAATAGAATCAAATTTTTGAGACCAGCCTTCACATAAGATAAGGTGAGCTGGCTCTGTGTGTGTGTGTGTGTGTGTGTGTGTGTGTGTGTGTGTGTATTTGTGTATGTATGTGTGCGTGTGTGTGTATATATGTATGTGTATATGTGTGTGTGTTTCTGTGTGTATGCATGTGTGTATGTGTGTGTTTCCATGTGTATGTATGTGTATATACATGTGTGTGTGTGTATATATGTGTGTGTGTGTGTTTCTGTATATGTGTATGTGTGTGTGTGTGTGTGTGTATACATGTGCACTTCTTTCATCGTTTGTATTTTTTCAAACGGAGTTATTTTATTCTTGCCCAAGTTATTTATTTAGCAGAAGTTGGTGGTGTTAATATTACCTGAACCAACAATTCTGCAATCTGCGCCCCACGTAACAGGTTTTCACAGAGAATTAATTTGACAGTGTTATGACTGAATAACATGTTTTCTCTCCAAGAAGAAAGGAAGGCGCGGTTGAGCATGGTACAAGGAGCTTTATGTACAGTTTGTTGTCATAAACATCCCACAAGTGGTGGTGTTTCTATTACGAATGAGGATTTAAGGCCTGGATGTCACATAGTAGGCTATAATAGATCTAGATCATGGAACCAACAGATAAAGAGTTGGATTTTCAATCCCGTGGTGTCTCTAGAACCACGACTTTTCTGTCATTCTAAAACAATGATAAAATTGGATTAAAACTGAAAATTTCATTGATTTCAGTGAGCTATCAAAAGCAAAGTTAACTGGTTTTCACTTAGAATAAATTCATATCTAAGTTTTGGGGGGCAAGGGGAATTTCTGTTTTTCACAGTAACTGTGAAGTTGTTTTTGTAATAGGAAACAGAAAATCTGTGTTCAACCTCCTTCCCCCTGGAGCACCTCCCCTGGAGCATCTCCCCATGGAGCACCTCCCCCTTTAGCACCTCCCCCTTGAGCACCTCTCCCTGGAGCACCTCCCCTGGAGCACCTCTCCCTGGAGCACCTCCCCCTGGAGCACCTCTCCCTGGAGCACCTCCCCCTGGAGCACCTCCCCCTGGAGCACCTCCCCCTGGAGCACCTTCCCCTGGAGCACCTCTCCCTGGAGCACCTCTCCCTGGGCACCTCCCCCTGGGCACCTCCCCCTGGAGCACCTTCCTGGAGCACCCTCCCCTGGAGCACCTCTCCCTGGAGCACCTCCCCCTCCCCCTTGAGCACCTCCCCCTGGAGCACCTCCCCATGAAGCCCTCTCCCTGGAGCACCTCCCCCTGGAGCATCATATCATCATTAAGATTATCTTGGCTTCACTTCCTTTTACCCTCTTCAGTATCCAGCTAATTTGTCATATTTTACATGACCTTATTAGCCATAAGAAATGCTTTCTGAAAGAAAATGTAGTGTAAATAAATAATTAACTGAATTAATTTTCTTCCATTGCATTAATCAGTTGTCGGATGAAACAATGGATGGACCAGATTGTTAGGTACTGAATCCTTTTGTCCCCAGACTTTGGAATAAAGCATAGTTCATTGACACATCTACATATATTTTAAATTAGCATGTGTGCGTGTGTGTGTGTGTGTGTATGTTAAATGAGCGTGTATACTGGGTGTACATATGAGGTGTGCACATGCTATGGTCTCTACCTGTGGCAATCAGAGGACACTTCTCAGGAGTCAATTGTCTCCTCCCACCTTGTTAGATTTGGGGCTAGAACTCTCATCATTAGGTTGACACTCAAAACAATTTTACCCACTTAGTCATCTAACCAAGGTGTTCCACAGGCCTAAGTTACTGAACATATCCATGCAAATCAATGAGTTCAAAACTGGAGAAATAACCAGAGTTGGTCCAGAAATCCACCAGATCCATCAGGAGACAGACATAGTTGAAGTTCTCTTTATACTTCACCTAGACATGCTTTGGACTGGTGGATTCCGAGGACATTTGAAGTCTTTTGAAATTAGTGTCAAAACAGAGTCAGTGTACAGTAGCTCCCACAAAGAGTGATTAATTTATTTTTTTTTCACAATGTATAGAAACCCTGATCAAAACACACAAGGCAGGTCCCTGGTGAGTATCTGGAAGAAAATAGCATAAAGTCTAGACTGTGCAGCAGATTCCTCCATTTAACGGGTCTTGTTTACAAACTCGCTTGAGTTGAAAAGTCGTTTCCTTGATTCTGCTCAGGATCCTATCTGTGTGACTCATAACCTCTCCCATTTATGCAAGTCAAGTAGGAATTCAGCAGACTGTCATCTAATGTTGTGGTTTGGTTTACAATGAGCCAAAACAAAAGATTCAGTGGGTCAGGCTCGCCAGTAAGGCTTTGACCCCGCTGCCATTGAAGCAGTCACAGGCATTTTGCAGTTGGTGATTATGCCATATCATGTGGCACCTGGCACTCTGGGATCCAATTATCTCCATTGTATTCACATCTGCAGCGCAAAAGTAGCATTCCCACTGTGATATCTGGTCTCCAGATAAGAGTGTCCAGACACTGCTCAATGATGCTGGGGGAAGGAGAGAACTTCTTCCACAAATTTACTTTCCACATTGGTAGTAAGAAGGGTGTCCTTCCCAAGTAGATGAGCCGGCCTTATGCAAATATAGTCAAGAAGTAGGTCTGTGGGTATGAGTGTGTATACTGTATCAGTAGGACAAAACAGAGGACAGTGTGGGGAGACCTGTAATAAAACACGAGTCACAGGTAAAGTTTTGAATCATTAAGTGTTGTCATTTTCTATGATATTAATTCCAACAAGCTATAATCTTAAACACAAGACTTTGGCTTTTTGGAGGAAGGCAGGCTTGAATTCAGCCTTTCCACATCTGAGACATGTCCTACCCTGTCACATTTTTTTCCTATCTTCAAAGATGGTGACACAAACTTTTCTTTTCATGTTCATGTGCAGGGTAAGTACCTACAAATAAATGATCCAAGTCTGATAGATGAAAGGTCCAGTTTTCTTCCTAGACATGAATGGGATTATCAAAGGCAAAGATGTGGATTGAAGCCCATCACTGATAGAGTCTATGATCTTGAAAAAAAAAAAACTGCACTCTGGATTTACAATGTCACAATGTGAAATAATTTAACTAGTAAACAAAAAAATCACAACTTTTTACCTCAACCTCCATCCTAGCAGTTCAGCTTCGCCACTCTCTGATGCAGAGTATTGTGGGAATTTGGGTAGGTTGGTTGTTGTTGCTGTTATCATCATCATCATCATCATCACCACTACTATTATTATGACTTTAAAAAATTTATTCTTTGTAATTTTCACTCATGGAGCTGATGATCCAGATATGATTCTGAACACACACATGCCAGCTCACAATGGCTTGTAACTCCAGATCCCAGGAATCTGATGATATCTTCTGTTCTTCCTAGGCACCAGGTGCACAGACCTTGAGAACACAGAACAAAGATCTGTAGAGAGACCAGGAAGGTTAAACACACAGGATTGTCTTTCCAATCAGGGAAAAAAACCTGTTAAAGAAAGAAAGGCAGGAAGGAAGAGAGAAAAAGGAAGGAAGAAAGGAAGGAAGGAAGGAAGGAAGGAAGGAAGGAAGGAAGGAAGGAAAAAAGGAAAGGAAAGGCAAAGAAAGGAAAGGAGAAGAAAAATGGAACCTGTTCTTCCAGAAAACTGAGAACAGGAAGTGATTAACGACCTGGTGATCTGGGTTATCAGTTGGGCCAGGCCACACCAAGCTCCCACCACCAGGTAGCTAATAATTTAAACAGTACTTACAGCCAGGGGCTCCTTAAGCTCCCACAACCAGGCCTGGAGATTCTTAATCTGTATAGCCAGAGGCTCTTCCAAGCTCCCACAAGGAAGACTAGAGGTGATTAACAACCCAAGCCATCGGTATGCTATCAGTGTGACCAAGACCAAACCAGAACCTTCCCTTGGCCTTTAAGCTTCTATAGGTAACCTATCCTACAACACATCTCCTTGGCAGAAATGATGTAGACTCTGAGTCAAGTTTCAATATGATTATGCTTCCTTTGTACACCAGGAATTGTAGGACACCAGAAAACCTTGTCTTTCCAAATTATACCGGGCTTAAATTTGTAGGAATAAACTTCCTGCTATCAGACGTTTTAGAAGTCCTGATCCGGTTGGTGAAGTCAATCATAACTGAGTTTTCCTTCTCCTATCTTTATGGTTTGCTTCTCTGCCAGACACCCATAGAGACATCCTCACACAGACATATATGCAGGCAAAATACCAATATACATAAAATGATAATAATGTGCAATATATGTCGATCATATAACCCTTCACCTCTCTCTTCTAAC
Organism: Rattus rattus; assembly: GCF_011064425.1. Lineage (NCBI taxonomy): Eukaryota > Metazoa > Chordata > Mammalia > Rodentia > Muridae > Rattus > Rattus rattus. The sequence goes on from NC_046156.1 coordinate 17,574,183, forward strand.
TGCCCTCAGAACTTGCCATCACAATTCCCTCACAACTTCATGTCCTTTTTTATAATAAGTTACTTAATTTTATAATCCACTGAGTCCAATTAGAGCTTGGGGAACCCACTGGTGGCCACCCTTCTGGAGAATGGTGACCCTTCCTCCCTCAGCAGCATCGGCTGCCCATCTGCACATATCTTCTCTGCCAGGCAAGGGGGGAGGGTCCTCAGAAGTCCTCCCTAAGCCATGCTGAGTGCTCTGTCTGCACGCACACTTGTGTGCCAGAAGAGGGCATCAGATCCCTTTACAGATGGTCATGAGTCACCCTGTGGTTACTGGGAATTGAACTCAGGACCTCTGGAAGAACAGCTACTGCTATCTCACCCACCACCCCCTCCCGTACTGTAATTTTTAACTGGTTTGATCCTGCTCAGATCTTGTGTAGGCAACCATAGCTGCAATGAGTTCCTGTGTGTAACTTCCATGTCATGTACAGGGGACAGCATTGCATAGCTCTCTTCCACATCCTCTGGCTCTAACATTCTTTCTCCACCCTCTTCCAAAATCACACAGATGTGTAGATATGTAAACATGCACACATACACACACACACACACACACACACACACACACACACACATACTACAGATCCATAGGCAAAACTGGAACTTGGAAAAGAAAGGAAAAAATCTGTGCTTGCTCCTCTCTTCATGGATGATGTTCTTTGTATGTGGCTCTGTGGCAAACTTCACCAGGGAAACTGAACCAACAAAATCAGTTGAAGGCACATGCAAACACATGTGTGTGCATGTGTGTGTGTGTGCGTGCGTGTGTGTGTGTGTGTGTGTATGTGTGTGCAGCGTGTATATATGTGTGTGTGTGAGTGTATGTGTGTGTATGTGTGTATATGTGTGTGTATGTGTGTGTATGTGTGTGTAATATATGTGTGTGTATGTGTGTGTGTATATATGTGTGTATGTATATATATACATATATATATACATATATATATGACATATCCAGTCTATATGTGCATAGATAAAGAAATTCAGTGTAAGAATTGACTCACATAGGTCCAGGCTAAGAACTCCCGTGATGTGGCATTTATTAGATGAATGCTTAGAAAATCCAGTGGTATGATTCAGTTCCAGGACAAAGGACAAGGGAGCAAACAAATTCTAACTTCTCATCAGAGGCCAAGAGCCTGTGAGTTGAGGGCTGCTAGTGTGAGTCTCAGAGTCTGACAGCCCAGAGACCAGGAGCACCACAGTCCAAGGGAAGAAGACAGCTGTCGTGGCTGAAGGTAAAAGTTTGCCTCCATTGAAGTTCAGCCTTTAGCAGACTGGGCTTTAGAGCACATTGGTGAGACTGGAATGTGCTCAATCTAGTGACTCATAGCACCCTCAAGACACTCCCAGGAGAAGTTTATCAGGTCCTCCACCAATCTAGCTGGCCTGCAAATCAACCCACTTTGCTGTTAGTTTTTAAAGTGTTTAGTTTACTTTTTCATATGAATTCTGATAGATGACTCATTTTCAAGTTATGGTTGCTACCCCAGAGGCACGCCACTGAGCTTTGTTGCAGCAACAGTGGCCTAATTCCCTGACTCAATTTCCCAAAGGAAAACATTTAGTAGCTCTTCAATGAACAGGACTTGAAATACCTTTTCCAGTGGGTAGACCACCTCAGTGCAAGAAGCTTCTTCTATTCTTACTGTTTGCTCGGCACATACAGACAACCTGCTGTGGAATTACCACTGCTCTGGGAACTGCAGATACAGAAAGAAACATCATGTTGATACTCAAATCTTTAAAAGTCCAAGAAACAAATACAATGATAAATCAATTGAAAGCAGAATAGGCAAAACCAAAGTGCTAAATGAACAATAATTCTGAATTCTTCCCTCAAGACCATATCTCCTTTAAAAATCAGTATTAGAGTACTGAAAGACGTCACTGAGTGTTGCTGGGAAAGGCAATCTTAGATGTGTGGAGGGGTAGCATTGGCCTGAGACAGGAGGCAGACCAGAAGGGCTATGGGGAATGTTGACAAAGGAGAAGACACCCACAAGATGCTGCTCTGGTTTCTTCTCCACTTTTGCTCTTATCCATGCCCCCTACTCCCGCCCCACAGGACCCAGGCATCTCCTCTGCATATTCTCAGGAATGAAATCAAAGCAAGACAAGTGTTTGTGAGATTGAGATAAACAGGTGCTAACTAGCTAAGCTCAGAAAACTGACTTCTCCTTTCAAATCCCCAGGAGGAAAAAGACTAAGCATGTCTCTGGTATGGAGGTCTGAAACAAGGATTCATTTAGCAGTCTATAGTTTCCCAATGTCTGGTCTTGTTGCCTTAGGCATGTTTTTCACAAACATATACATTCCCACATGTGCTCGCTCTCTCTCTCTCTCTCTCTCTCTCTCTCTCTCTCTCTCTCTCTCTCTCTCCTCCTCCTCCTCCTCCTCCTCCTCCTCCTCCCCCCCTCTCTCAATATACATACATGATGACACTTGATATCGACAGGGATCTGTTTGCATCATCTAAACATACTACTGGCATTTTAGAGGGAATAAAAACTAGTGGGCACAGGGTACGAGATGGTTAAGGGATTCAACTATTTCAGTATACTTCCCTACAGATGCCATTGGAAACATCGGAATAGACTGAGAGTTCAGAATAGAAAAGCACGTTAAAATAAACAAAGGGGGAGATCAGTAATGCAGACCAGAAGCACTCAAAAAGAAGCAAGAGGCCAAACAGTGTTGGTCTTGAATAAGATGTCCAGGGATGGCTTCACTAGAAAAGTAACCAAAAGAAATGGGGTGAGTGTTGCTCTGGGAGAAAAGCAAAGCAGTGTGGATTGGTGGCACTCAAATGCTGAGCTCAGTCAAGACAGTGAGGGTGTAGAATCTGAGGGTCAGAGGGAGAAGGCACTCTAGGGTTTCAGAGATGCCATGAAGCTATTGTTAGAATATGATTTTTTTTTAGAGGGATAAGGAAAGCCACTGGAAAGGTTCAAGACAAGATGTCCTGATTTCTGCTAACTGTGTGACTCAGATAACAATGGAATAAAGTAGAGAGAAGTTGATAGCAGCGTTGTGTCAGGTTAAATGGTAATGGTGGGGCTGGAAGAACAGCAATTGAAGCATGCATAAGTAGTCATTTCCCAAGGGGAATGGAGAAGACCAAACTGCACAAAACTAGCGAAGACCAAGAGAGGAGTCAGCTTGGAATACCAGGAACTCTCATATTTTCAATGTATTAACCTTTAAAACTGTTGTAAGCCATCCAAACGTGAGTTGTCATTTACACTGGTGGACCTGGAAATTCCATTGCTCAGAGGTAATATCTAAACTAGATGCAAAATTTCTGGAAGTGAAATGATTTTTGAAGAAATTAAAATTTCTTAACATGAGTTCTTGATTTTTATTTTGAACAACCATTTCATTTCTGGGATGAAATATCACACCATCTTGAAATATCAGCCTAATTAATAAGTAGTTCTAATAGTAGAGAGGCAGATCTAGATATGATACACACATACAAATATTGATATATCAAACAAAGATCTTTGAGTTTTATTCTAACTGTGGTGAGAAAGCATTAGTGGACCAATAACATGGGAATAAGCAAATATATCAAATAATTAGTATATTGAGATTAACTGCAGGAGAGTAAATTACAAGTCATCGTAGTACCCATCTGAGTGATGGTGGTGATTGTGAATGAAATATGGCAGAATATATTTAGGGAATCTGATTGGTGAGTGTGAGTATATACACAAGGTTTAAAGACAAAGTAACTCCTGTTATGACTTTATAATATGTGGAAGTGGAATGAAAGCCCCACCAGACAAATGATATCTTTATCTATCCTTATTGTAACCATAAGTTAGACAGATAACATTAAAATTGTTTTAATGTCAGTAGGATTAGACATAAATCCTCCAACATTTCATGATTCTCCAGGCACGTTTGCATTATTGGTAGATGTGCATAATAACTTCCAAAACTAATTCTCGACTTTTTAAATTAAATTTTTCCATTTTTAATTACAAAATAGGCATTTTTGGCTAGCAAGAAGATCCAGCTTCCAATCCCAGACCCAAATGCCCCACCTTGTGGAAACTAGCTAAGTATGATGATGTTAGTCATTGGAACTGGGAACACACAGACCTCAGGCAGCAGAATCAACTACAGACTCACAGTCTCCAAGACACACTGAGCACAGAGCATCAGGTTGGAGAAAAGGCATAGCAAGGCCAGAGAGCATAGGGTACACTGGTCAGCCCAGAGTGATAGGGTTCATCTTCCTTTCTGGGGGTGGGGGCAGAGAGAGAGTTTTTCTCTGGGCACCCCAAGTGTTTTGGATGCATTTAGGCCCAAGGAGAGTGTTTACTTTGCACCCAGGAAAAGGAAAGGTATCTTCATGTATTGGGTTCTTATAACTACCACCCTTCCCACCCTTAGTCCACCCTCATTTCTACTCTTTAGGAGAGAAGAAAGGTTAGAGGGGCAAGAGGGCATAGACCTCTTTAGACTACTTCCTGCAGATCAGGGGAGTTGGGTTCCTTGGAGCAAGTCATCACCAGGACATCTCCAAGATCTTCTCTCTTTGCTCACAACCACATGACAAACTGAAGGAACAGGAGACAGCAGCAGGGAACAGCAGCTATCCCAGAGCTTCTGGGGCATTCCCATGGATACCTTCTCCAGAGTCCCCAGAACTAAACTATCTGCAGCTGGCAAAAATTCGTGCCTCTCCTAGAGCACATAGTTGATGGCTGTGGGCAAACGGAAGCAGCCCCATATCCCACGCCTTAGCTTAAAACAATACCTTACTCATATGAAATATCTGAGGTTTTTAAAGCAACCAAAACTCTCACTCCAGCAAGGTCTCTAACCATATGAAAAGATAATTTGTGATTGAGCAGTAGTGTCATTCTATGAAGGAGTATTCCAGGTCTGCAGAGCTGGTTGGCAATTCACAATGGTGTGAAAGGTGACACATGGTTAATTCCCTAATCCTTTTTCAATGACATCTCCAATGATGCTGACTGCTCCTTTTTCTAGGGTCTGCTCCCCCACATAAGGGAGGTCACTGGTCGGAATTATAGAGTTTAGCTTTAAAACATTATCCGTGAGTGATGGAAGATGGTTTAGAATTTCTAAACTCTAGCAATGTTGTATTAAGAGACACTTGTTGATGGAGAAGATAGAAGGAAGGAAGGAAGGAAGGAAGGAAGGAAGGAAGGAAGGAAAGAGAATACATGTTATACTGATTTATTTTGTAGATTAAAAATAAATATATCGGGTCCCCATTAGAGGAGTTAGAGAAAGGATTAAAGGGGCTTGCTCCCCCATACGAACAACAATATCAACCAACCAGAGCTCGCAGGGACTTAACCACCATCCAAAGAATACACATGGGCAGACCCATGGCTCCAGCTGCATACGTAGCAGAGGATAACCTTGTTGGGTACCAATAGGAGGAGAAGCCCTTGGTCCTGCCAAGGCTTGACACACCCCCTCTGGTGTAAGGGAATGTCAGGGTGGGAAGGGGTGGGTGAGTGGTTGGGTGGGGGAACACCCTCACAGAAGAAGGGGGATGGGGCATGGGATAGGGGGTTTATGGACAGGAACCTGGGAAAGGGGATAACATTTGAAATGTAAATGAAAATCCAATAAAAAATTTTTCAAAAAAATTCTGAAAAAAATATATCACAGAGATTTAAGATAGGAAATTCTCAAAAAGTAACTGAAAATAAATACATCTGGGAAAATAAATGATTTCAACCTTTGCAATGCAGCAGATAGATTACAGAATCCCAGAACTCCATGAAACTTCAGGACATTGAACCGTGTGAACCTTTACACTGTGGTTCTGACCCATGAGGTATATTTCAATCGAATGCTAGCAATATTCAAGTAAGATCTCTCAAACTTAAGAACTTCTTGCCACTTATCCCCAGGGAACCATCCAGTTGCTTGTGCTGACCAAATGTCAATTTTATTTAACAGGCTCTGTCTCTTTAAGACAATCGACAAAACTATCAAAATGCAGAAAGACAAACAGTTCAGCATGCTGCCGGTGAGAGCATCTCTGGGTAGAGATTGGAAAGGTCAGAAGGAATTTACTTGCAGGTGTCTCTTAAGCATGCTACCCTTTGGATAAGAAAGCAGTCTATGTGTTCCTGGGTAAAAAAAAAAAAAAAAGAAAAAGAAAAGAAAAAAAAAGAAAAAGAAATACTACTTGTTGCTGTATAATTAATAAATGGGCACAACCGGTTCCTCAAGTTCCCACTTCCTGTGCTTTCACACGCTCTAATGTTTCTCTGTCAGCTGTTTTTGCACACTGTCCCCTTGGCAGGTTGTTACCATCACACACACACACACACACACACACACACACACACACACACACACACACACACACACACACACACAACATACACACACACACCACACACACACCACACACACAACATACACACACACACACACACACACACACACACACACACACACACACACACACACACACACACACATTGTGTTCTGCTAACCATGCTAGCCCCAAGCATTCTACAGCTTAGCACGGCTTCCTGTATTGGACTCTGCTCACACTCCCTACAACCCAGTTAAGTCGTGACTCAACAAACTGTAACCCAAGAACCAGATTTATATGTTAAATGCTCAATGTACAATAGGTCCACAAAATTAACTTACCACCAATTGGTAAGGATATAAACCACCCACCTAGATAAGATAAATTTGCCTATAGAAATCCGTCCCTTAAATATTCGTAACAACCTGTATCTATGTAGAGACGCATGACTAGAACCGTTAACCTCTGCCTCCATGTTGCTTCTCCGTTCTGCTCCTCCCTCCCGTTCTAAACCTCTGTTCCCACCTCCCTTTCTTCTCATCCAATGACAGGCCTCGTTTTATCTTGTGTCTGCCTTCACCTGCATAAGGACATCAACCTACAACTGCTTTCAAGGGCACTATGCTAACTCACTGCTTTCCCCAACAGACTGGGGAGAAGAGGGGGAGAGACCTAAATGGTGATACACATCCTAAAACATGAAAGACACATGGGCAGAACTCAGAACTCAGAACCCAGTTTGGGGCTGGGTCGTAGAATTTCCTGGTATCCACTTGGAGGGAAAACATGGCACCTTGGGGACAGTCTGTTCCCCAGTCCTCTGTGTGAGGCTGCATTTGTTTCTCCAGCTGTAATATGAAAAATGTTTGGTCTAGGGAACCTGATATACCTGGAATGAGATAAAAGCCAAGGTGGAAAAAAAATGAGTTTGAGCTCCCAAATCTAGCATATGTGTTTTTGGTACATTTTTTTGCATAGGAGGATGGTCTCAATGGCCACTTCCCAAAGTGTCACTGTGATATCTGGAAAGCAAATGAGCTGGTTGTGTCCCACACTGTCTTATTGTGTGGCCTTGTGCCCTTCAGGGTGAACACTAAAGTCACAGAGCCCTTACTTATGTCAAAGAACACATTTGACTCAAGTAGCGAGTTCATCATGCGCCTTAAGGAGTGAGAAGTTGATTCATTTTGTTTTGTTTTAAAATAGGATGTAGGCTATTAGAGAGCTTTGTGGCACTCCTTAGCAAAGTGTATTTAGTAGACTCTCCCCATCTCTCCTACCCCTCCGCCTCACTGGTCCCTTCAGGAAGCTCCAGTCTCCTGTCCCACTTTCATGTCTAATGTACCCATTCGCTCTACCCTTTCCCTGTTTGTTCAACACTTTTTCTTACACCTCTTGGTCTGCTTTCTTGTGTTTGTAAACTTTCATGAAGTATTTCAGAGAAAAATCAAATTGTTCAGTAAGCCTCCTTCTCCTTGAGATTCACAGCATGACCAGTGACCACGTGATTCCCTCTCACAGTCTCTCGTCACTGCCCTGACCTAACTCACATGAATCTCCTATCTTCATCTGGACTTATTTCCCTAAATTTTAAAGTGCCTGTAATCCAACTGGATAAAGGTTAATGTTGCAAATAAAAAAGAGAACAACACCTGCCTTCTTCCAGTTTCTCTGTGGCTTTCCTTTTAAATTCAAAAAATCCTGCCTATAATCCCAGAATTCATGACCTGGAGCAGGAGACAGAAAGATCTCAAGTTCAAAGACCATCTGAACTACATAGCAAGGAGCTCTCTCTCTCTCTTTATCTCTGTCTCTCTGTCTCTCTCTCTCTCTGTCTCTCTGTCTCTCTCTCTCTCTGTCTCTCTGTCTCTCTCTCTCTGTCTCTCTCTCTGTCTCTCTCTGTCTCTCTCTCTTTCTCTTTCTCTCTCTGTCTCTCTGTCTCTGTCTGTCTGTCTCTGTCTCTCTCCCTCTCTGTCTCTCTCCCTCTCTGTCTCTCTCTCTCTGTCTCTCTCTGTCTCTCTCTCTCTCTCACACACACACACACAGACACACGCACACAGACACACACACACACTCACACACACTATTTCTATATTTAACTATTATCATTATGACCTTGCAAACTTCTCTATCTCATGAAACTCTCTCCCTGTCCACATTTAGCATCTCACCAATACAGGCCACCAGTTGAGAAACACTCACCTGGCAAGTTATCCGTGATTCCTAATACTCAAACTGAAAAGGGAAACATAATTCAGATATATTTTCTACAACCATTTCTTTAGAGGCCTTATGTCTAAAATTTTTTTTCAAAATTCTCACAAATACAGGGAAAATCCATTATACTGCATTTCTCTCTTTGAATCCAGTCTGTTCTATGCTCACTCAGTCAACTATCCTAACTAAGCACAGTGTTTTTGATGCCAACCAGCAAACATGTGACTATTATTTATTTATTGTGTGGCCTTGGAGAAGTTTCTCTGCTTCTCTAGGTTATAAGGGGACAATAACAAAATCAATTCCAAGCCCTGTACCAAGCCCACTTGGTCCTTTGGGCAAATGAGTAAACCCATTCTGTTTCCAAAGCATTTTACTGTTCACCAGAAGGAAAAATACCTACAATGATCCGTACAATCAATGTAAAACACAGCCTGCAAAACCCCTTGTGGTGACCACTCCTTTGTAGATAAATGACGTCAATGTTGACATTTAGGCCATTTCAAATGCTTTCAGTGAAGTTCTATTTCTATTGTTATACATAACCAATTTTGACCCCTATACTATTGATGAAAACTTTTAAGCATTGATATTGCCATTTCCAGATATGGAAGGCATGTGTGCATGGGACTATTTATGAATGGCCCTACGTGTGCATGATCGTGTGTGTGTGTGTGTGTGTGTGTGTGTGTGTGTGTGTGTGTGTGTGTATAATCATGCATATGGTCATGTATGTGAAAGTGCATGATTGTACATGCACATAGGGACTATAGAATTCATCCAGAACCATCTGTTTTAAGGCAAGGTCTCTTACAGGACCCAGGGGTCACGAATTAGGCTACATTGGTTGGCCAAGGAGGTACGAGAATTCAGGTATGCCCACCTCCTGGATACTGGATTACGAGTACGGGCCACCATATCTGTCTTTTTATAGGAGGGTTAGGAACTATGTCCTGAGTGAGCATAGACCCTCAAGCTTGTAAAATAAGCACTTCCTGATTGAGGTGTCGCCCAACCCCCTCAGGGCATTCCATTTTGTTAGCTACGAGTAAGCAGAAGAATTAAACAGTTTTCTAAATACTTTGTGGTATTTTGGCGTCTAATGAAACTTGTAGGTATGCTAAAATTTTTACTTTAGCCAGTGTACACTTACTACTACAGCTTCTCTCTTCCTCCCTGTTATATCTTCTTGTGCTTTATACAATAGTGGGAAGCAAACACATAGCTCCATTAAAACACGTTTGTGGTTTGAATCCGGACCATGATTTTCAGGAAAAAAAGAATGGTCACAAAAGAAATACTGAAGGGATAGATAGATAGATAGATAGATAGATAGATAGATAGATAGATAGATAGATATAGATATAGATACAGATACAGATATAGATAGATATATATAGATATATATATCATTAGGTTCCCCTATTAAATTAAAATTTCCCTGAAAGTTAAAAATCTATGTTCTTGGTCCCTTTGGTTTGGTTTTGTTGATTTGATTTGTGTATGAGGTAGTAGAAAGTTGTTATGGATTTGGGACAGGCTACCAAATCATCTCATTTTCAAACAGATTGGGCTTATAGATCAATATTTGTTTGCATATAGATATGTTAAAGAAACCTCAGTTTGGCCCCTGCGCTCCAACTGCATTGTTGCATGCTGGTCTAGAAGCGCCTTTGCTCATGTTAGTGTGAGGAGAAAAGGACACGCTCAGAAATGGTAAGGAGATGTAGTTTGTAATTAAGCAGAAGTGGAGGCCTTGACGGACGGACGAGATGCAGAGAATAAGAATGAAAGCCATCCCAGCCTTCTACTTCCTTTCTGGGTCTTGCTCTTCTCTCCCTGATGAGCTGCTCTGACCACAGCTGGGCTTTACATGCCTGTAATTAGCACAGCAGACGCTCACAGGAGAGCTCAGCTTTTTCTCCTCTATTGTTTGCAGGTCAGGCAGCCTGATTCTAAATGTCAAGATTCAGAATGCAGCTTCTGTCACAGAGTGGCCCAGGAGGTCCTAAGAGCTGAGCTGGAAACCTTTCCAGATTTCACTGAATCCCACCACCTTAGATAGACACTCTAGCCACAGGAAGCCCCCAAAGGCTTTTTCAATGTTCTCACGAGGGAGAAAGGAGAGGGAAACGCAGTGGGGTTTTTGGATTTTGTTTTTCTGGTTTTGGGTTTGGTTGGTTACTTGGTGGGTTGGTTTGGTTTGGGCTTCCATTGTTTTTGTTTTTCTTCCTTCCTTCCTTCCTTCCTTTCTTTCTTTCTTTCTTTCTTCCTTCCTTCCTTTCTTCCTTCCTTTCTTTTTTGTATTTTTGGCAGAGGTTGGATGGTAGCCTTGATATAAAACGATTTGTAAAGGACACCCCTCTGTGATCTCCTTTCACTGATAAAGGAACCTAGCCCTTAAACTCCAGCAGGAAATGTGTGGTGATGGTAGAGCCGAAGTGAGACTTTGAGGGAGTTTTCTAAGCCTTGATGTTAATTGTCTTGCCTACTAACAGGTAGCCAGACCCCCTAAGTGTGGGAGGAAAGAGCTCAGATTTTCCTTTGGATGACAGTGCACTCGTGGGAACACTGAATACTGTTTCATGACCCTAAACAGGATATCTCCGGGATATCCTGAGAGGTAAATGCTCTATATAGCCCTAAATTCCAGTGTGGGATAGCAGTGCACAAACTCAACTTCTCCATGTTTCTCCTTCAGTGAGTGTCCCACACCCAGATGCAAATGAGAGGCTTAGCTTAAATTGGATAGAAGAGCGATGCTGCCTCCAGTACCGGAAAGCTGATGGAACTCAGAAACCACATACTTTCACCCATCACTCTTGTCAACAGATTAATGTCGACATGCACACAATAGTGTTCTTTGGTATACAATAGCTACCAAGTTTGTGTGAGCACCAGTAATGAAGCATCAGAAATTGACTGGCTGATTCTGAAGGCTTGAGAAGTACAGACAGATTCGGTGTCTGAGGAAGACTTTGAAAAGATGCTTCTGACTGTGAACTCCCAGGGAGAAAGTATTGAAAAGCTTCCTGGGGCCTATTTCCTGGGGGCATTAATCCCATCGCTGAGAGACTGATGCTTCTGACCCAATCACTTCTCCCAGCTCCACATTCTAACTTTACCACTTGGGAAACATTTCAACATGAATTTTGAACTGCTACAAGCATTTCTGACTATAGCATTTGGCCCCCAGCCACCTAAAATTCACATCCCTCTCACATACAAGATGTAGTTGTCTTGATATCCATAAAAGTCTAACTCATTCTGACTTCCACTCAAAAGTTTAAATCCAGACTCTCATCTTAATGGCATGTAAGTCAGATATGGGTAAGATTCAGGGTACTATCCATTTTCACTCAAATTTCTCCCTAGCTAGGAAACCAATAACATCCAATATCTCCCCATAAGAATATAGTGGTAATTGTTATTTAATGTATTTAACTATGTACCTTTCAGGCTCTTGAACACAGCCTTATGAAGAAGACATGATACATCAGAACTGGAAAATATCTTAGACTTCATCTATTTGGTAGTCAAATAATGCAATGTTTCTCAAAGTCCCCAAAAAGATAGAATCATTTTCAGACTCTTGATTCCCAATCCATATCGTATGACATTTTAATAACACATCTGTGTTATATCTACGTTTGTACTAAATAGACATAAGTATGTATGTATTTAGAGATTAAGAGTATAAGACAACTTTACCCTCTCACTCCAAGAATGAGTTGTCAACACCTTGGACACAATCTCACAATAAGAATGTGAAGAATCTTAGTCTAGAGAAGTTGTTACTTATCCAAGATCACGAAAGGGATGGGCGACTACAGGTGGTCAGTACAATGCACCTCAGTGCACTCTGGTCGCAGTTGCATCTCTGCTCTCTAGAACCAGAAAGGAAGAAAGGAAAGCTATCTGTGTTTTATAATGTTGGGTACAGTTGTTGGTTGACTAGAGGTGTCCAGGTTTGCTTGCTTTCGGTATTGTTGTTGTTGCCTTGTTTTATATTTCCCTTGGGTTTCTTTCATCCCAAGGGAAATAGTTCAAGTTTTTCAAGATCATCCATTTTAGAACTGCTAAAGGTGAGCAAACACCAACAAAATGCAGGCGAGCCTCATGCCCAACCATCTATCTAACGAGTTAACAGAATATTCAGGCCCAATCGTCTCCTCTGTCTCTTGCTCGGTAGAGAATCGTGTCTCTCAAACACTAACCCAAGGCATATTCTTATTATCGTTGAATGTCTGCGCATGCCCAAGAAACACATGTGGAAGTCGGAGGACTTCTTAGGAGTCAGTTCTCGCTGGCCACTTGGTTTTGAGGGAGGATCTTGTTACTCGTTTCTACTGTGCTACTGTGTACAGGCAAGGTGGCCTACAAGTTCCTGAAGGATTGTCTCATATCTGTCTCCTACTCGGCCACAGGCAGATTCTGATTGCACATGTATGCCTTTGCATCCGGATTTTTATATGGGTTCTGTAGTAGAATTCAGGTTATCCAGCTTGTGTGGGAAGCCCTTTAAGATACATCCCCATAGCCCCGGAGACAGTGTTTTACAAGTCTCCCCAGACAATTGGCAACATTGTCACTCACAACAGATGAGAACAGTCATTTGATAAAAACGATACCAAGTTGATAATCATGATACTTATTTGATTCTATTATAAAGTATACTATAGCTGAAATGGGCAAGTTCTAGAAGTGTGTTGAAGTCTTCCAAACTTCTTCAGGAAGAATGCACAGCCCGAGTGTTTGTTGCTTGGCTTAGTATGGTCTAGCAGGGAAAGCTATCTCTTCCCTTTAGCCAGTCACGTTGGATTGTCATTTAAAACGCCAAGCCATTACATTTATTTGTTAACAGGATCCTCCTCTCAGACTCTACAGTGCTGGCCCTCTAGACTATCTCTGACCGCCTCAGCAGTGGGGAGAAAGCATTGCGTGAACACGCACTGTCTGACCTCTGCTTAATATTCTTGCCCCTTGCCTGTCAAGCTAATAAAGGGTCCAAGGAACAGCAAGGACTCATCTGGAAATGATAGAATTTCTACCTTTGCCTCTCTTCCCTGGACACTAATGGCTTTTTGTCAGTCCTCTTCCCTCAAGTGTGTCACACATGAAGCCATTCCATTTGAGTTGTCCATTAACTGCAAGCATTATGTCGAGAACAAAGCAAACCCCCCCAAAGAAGCCGAACTCAAACGCTCATATTACATTTCTCCAATTCCTCAGCATATAAGGCGCTGTTTTCAATTGTCAATAATGTTCATAGGAGTAAGTGATACCCATTACTAATTAAAACAAGCTGTTTAAACAAACACAAAAGGTCACCAAGCCTGTAGATCAACATATTCACGTTATTGTTTGGTTTCCTGGTGCATTACCATCTGATGATTTTTTCCCCCTACCTAGTGCCTGTTTTCCTAAGCAACAAATCAAGAACACAAACAGAGGATGCAGCTTCCACAACAGGTTTCCAGAGGCCCGTGGCCCTGATGTGGCGAGGGGATATGTACGGCCTGTCCACAGTCCACGCTGTAGATTGTACATGAACATGAAGACGTTCTCGGGTACAGTTTGCAATGTGTAGGGATCAAGGGCAGAAACTGTGGAGAAGAGGCAGCTTTTATTGGGGAAAGTGATACCTATAATTAGGTGCAAGGGTTTTAAATAAACCGTTATTTACATGGACATTCTGTTAAGAGAAAAACAAAATGGAATCCCGATATGCCGCGATGAACAGCGATTACTTTGAAAGTTCCCCAGTCTTATTCCATCGTGTCCCTTATAAAATATTTTTGAGCTAACTATTTGTTCAGTCTTCACTTGAGCTCTGACATTTGAAACTGACTTTTCTTTTTAAATTGTAATCCCTGACAGTACATTAATTACACAGAGGATATAATCTCTGAATTAATATCAAACCAATTGGGTAAGCCAGTCTAAAAGTCAGATAGACTTTTTAAGCAACTTAATATGAAGTTGTGTGATTCAGTTATTATAATCAATCACCAGAAGAATTATCAACAGAAGTAGAAGGTAGGAATGATTTAAATTAACAAAGGCCTGTCACCGTCCCTAAACCTTTCTGCAGTCAACACCGTCAGCGACCTCCTCCAAAGCTTTGACCCAAAAACGTTCACACACAGCAGATTTTTTTAACTCAATTTCTTTCGACCCAAACCCTAGTAATTATATGAATTCTAGAGGAACACTAAGAAAATCATCTGTAAAGCTCCTCTGTCTGACTCTGCAGAGCATCACGTACACCACCTCGTTTAATGCACATGCCAGTTCTACAAGGCCAGCAATATGATCCACGATTTTCAAATAACGTTACTAAGGCTCAAAGAGTTTATATAACTTAGCCAAAGTCATTCAAGTAGTGAGGGGTGGAAACCAGGCCAAGACTCCATTTATATAATCAAGACCAGCAGCCCTAGCAGTTGACTCTAAATTCAATGTGATGGTTTTATTTGAGGCGAACATAAGGCATAGTGAGTTTGAAAGTTTTAGATGGTGTTTAGTTGCAGTCCATAATGGAGTTGCCTTATTCCATTTTGACCCCGTGATTATACACATCGTGACTTCTTCTCACTTGACAACACTGAACTCCTCCAGGGCCTGGAAGCTCTTCATTAGTCACCATACAGTAAACACAATACAACTAAATCGTGGTGTTGACTCTGCTGTCCAGGGCAATCATTTTTTTCTGACATTCGTATCTGCAGAGCTATAAAATTCAGACATTGGAAATCTGTGATTCTTTGTCGTAGTCTGACATTGTGCAAACTTGCCACCATCCTTTAAACTCCATTCAGATGTAATTTTCATGTCACTGTCTTCAGAATTAAAAGCAGCTTTTTGTTTCCTTTTTATTTACTACACTGGAGAAAGACGCAGACTCAAAAGAAGCAGAATTCGCAGGCCAGCGTGCTCGAAGTTAACCCAAACATTTGTGCTCACCAAAGCAGTTTCTGGTTAAGAATCTACTATTGAGTGGGGCAAGGTGGACATGCTTTGTCAACGTAGAAACCCACTTCTCAGTTAGCTTTTTATTTTGTCAGGGTAATCTGTAGGACAAGAGGGTAGTAAATGTTTTAAACTTTTGAAACTATTCTTCAGTTTCATATTCACAGTAATATAAAGAGAAGGCAGGATTTAAATGTGTGCAAACCAATTTATTGGTCTAAACTCCTTCAAGGATCTTAGTTTCTAAACTACAGTGACAATGGCATTTCATTTTTCTTTTAATTTTCTGAAACATAAATCACCATGAAGGGAATTTCAGTAGTATTTCAATCCTAAGAAAACATACACAAGTTACACATATTGCTACTATTGAACTACCTGCTGTCTTGGTATCTCTTTGCCTATGCTACCTAATTGTGTTTGAGCACCTTTATGGTAGGGGTGCAAAGTCAAGAGGGGTGAGACTCAGACCCACTGATTCCTGCTACAGCTTCAGTGCCCTGAAAAAGAGTCTAGCAAAGGCAAGAATTTTTAACTAAAAACTAAAGTACACCATCTGGTGACGAGTAAGACTGGGTTCCTTTGGGTTATAGAGACTGGCTAGCTATAGAATGCTTTACTTAGCTATTCAGGAGGAACTCCATTGTGACATTGACTATGTTTTGTGAATTATATAGTCCTTCATTAAACTCTCTAAAATGAAGGAACTTTATTTAAACAGCCATCTCTGAATATCATTCTTTTTTTTTTAAATTGTGTTAAAGAACATAGAGTTTAAAAGAAGGATTAGATTAAATCCCAGCTCATTTGCTTATTGTGTGACCTCCCACCTCGGAATAGTCATTTAACATTGCCCGAGCTCGGTTTCTTCAGACATAAAGTTGAGATAATAATCCGTGAATGCAGTACAAGAGCTCGGCAAGATAACACAGTTAAAGCGCACAGTGCAGTATTTGGCTACAAAAAGGGGGCAGGTAATAAATGTCATGGAGAATTCTGGTAACATAACGCTTCTAATAAAGCATGCAAATGGGGGACATGCTCCAGAGACCCCATTCTTACTCATTTTTACTTCTCAATGAAAATGACTTAAATCCAAATCTCAAAAGATGGTCCTGCACAGCAAGACAGACTGACTGAGAATAGCAGCCCAGGGATGAGGACGTAGCTGCGTTGGGAAGATGCTGACCTCACAAGAGATGAGAACCTGGGTTTGGGTGCCAGAACTTACATGTAAAAGCCAGGCGTGGTGGTGGTATACTTGGCAGAGTAGAGAAGTGTGGATATCTGGAGATATCTGGAGATCAGGGGACCTAGCACACACAATGAGCTTCAGGCCATTGGAGAAACCCAGTCCCAAGTGGCCAGTAGACAGTGGGAAATGACACCCAAGGTTGTCCTCTACCCTCTATAAACATGATCATACATGTGTACTCTCTCCCACACAGCTGAGCAATCACAAAAATGACACCCATATACCTACACACACACACACACACACACACACACACACACATACACACACACACACTTACATAAAAGTTAATTGAATAATTAACATAAGAAGTGTAGCTTTCAAGCTACAAGCTACAGTGAAACTTTCTCTACCACAAAACCATCTGTATAGCATTCACAGATGAATGGATAATACACAGTCAGACTAGGGTAGGAGCACTTGAATGGTTGTGTTTCCCCTCTCCTTCGTGAAAACTTAGTTGGGCATTTGCCCTCCGGATTTTTAGTGCAAAGATCACAAAAGCTGGTGGACAGTTATTAATTGAATAGCATGTAGTAGAAGCCAGTATAAATGTGTGAGTGGCACTGTCCTCCCAAAGCCCCACCCCCACCCACAAGTCATAACAATGCCACATGCTGTACATGTTATGAGAAAAGTGATAAAATGAAATGCATTATCATTATTTGGAGAATTAATGGAAAACATGGGGTTAGTTCCATGCAGAATATAAGTAATTTTAATGGAGTTCAGGAGGGAAAAGTTCAGATATAACAATGGACATTTTATAGCAGAGGAGGGCACAGTGAGAGAGGAAAAATAAAAAGGCTTTATGAGTGGCAATTTCAGGACAGTAAAAAATTATAAGTGTGCTCTGCAATGCCATTTTATTTCCACAGCAATATCTAATATGGGGCTTTAATAAGACATTGCACTTGAGATCAACAAAAAAGTGGAGATAATTACTCTACACTAGACATTAGCTGGTGCGATGAATGTGGGATTTTACAGCACACGCGGTCTCGGTGGTGTATCACATATATTTATAAAGGACCCTCCATTATCCTTGGGGTTTCTTGCCCTCCCTATTTTCCACAATAGTCAGAGTCCAAAATCTTCTTGTCATTTTGAGCTGTCTGTATCCCTTTCCATTTGAGCTGCCAGTGGTCCTGCCAACACAGTAGTCTTTAAGAACTTTGGGGCTGTTCTATAATTCTTAGTATGGTTCACAGTATGAGATCAAAGCCACACGTACAAGCGTTGTTGAGACAAGTCATTCTCCTCCCCTCACAGCTTTCGGCAATGATGCTATGGCAAGAAAAACACAGACAAGAGCTCGGCTGCTTGAGGGATGGATCTGCAAAGAGTGCCCTCTTCAAGTCTTTACGAGGATGCTTTTCTGTTAAAGGAAATATTCTAAGTGGTCCTGAGGGTTTTTGCAAAGAATTTTAATCAAACACTCTTGGCTGTGTCAGTAGATGATCATAGCCACTTTGCTTATGGCGTCTGAATATGACATCTTCCTAGATGTCCTTCTTATTCTGGACACTGCCCTTTCGAGAGCACAGGAGTGAGAATGTTTTTGTTCATTCATTCATTTGTTCATTCATTCTTTTGTTTGTTTGCTTGTGGTCTCTGTGTGCATACTGACCTATGTGTAGGTGTGCACACCTGCTTGTACAAGGGTGGAAGCTGGCGGAACAAGTCAGGTGTCCTCTTCCAGTATTCCTCCTCAGCCTTGAGCTAGCCATTTATTTTTGGCCCATCTGGTTTGTCAGCAGGCCCCAGGAGCCCTCTACCTTCACTGAGCATGAGAGTGATTGGCAGTGTATGATCACCTCCAGCCTGCTCTTAGGGATTTGAATTCAGTTTCTTAAGCTTGCCCAGCAAGCCTACTCTCCAGCTGAGGCATCTGCACACTCTGATTTTATTATTTTAACCCAGATACTTACTTCTTAAGTGAGCTTACAGAACGTATTTGACCTTATTCTGGCTTGTCTTGCATTTTACTAAGCATGAAAAAAAGCCAGGCAACATTGGTAACTCTCAGTCTGGAACTCTGAGCTTAGCCACGCTGTCTACTTGGTATCATTCCTACTTCACTGTCACCCTATAAGGGACAGAGCTGCTGACCTTCCCATCACAGGCTAGAACCAGAAACCCTCCCCTAATTTCACATTCCTGTAATCATCTCAGACTGAGGGTCACTACCTATTGGTTCATAACTGAATGTGGGGTCATAAAATATTTGGCAATAGTAAAAGAATTTTGGAATATGCAAAGGGTACAGTTTAATTCAGAATCTAGTGTGTGATGCTGACATGGTTCTTCAGTGTCCAAAACTGCTGAATGCCATGACTTCACCATAGCCTCCGCTCTGAACACGCAGCATGTACATGTTATGCTGGCCATATGGTCGAAGCATACAGTGCCTCTCCATAATGTCTTACTCTCTGTACAAAGTTTTCTTCTCTTATAGAAGCTTAAATAGTTAAGTACTGGAAACAAAGATAGCATCTTCCTGACATTGGCATGTGAGCATCAAATCAATATATCTTTGAATTCTGTTGCATTCAAATGTTTGATTTTGAAATTTGTTGTTTCGGTTGCTGACTTGAGTTTCACAAAATATTGCTCAGTGAGGGCTGGTGAGGAGAGAGCTGGTGAGATGCTGCTCTGTGAGTGCTGGTGAGGAGAGAGCTGGTGAGACGCAACTCTGTGAGGGCTGAGGAGAGAGCTGGTGAGATGCTGCTCTGTGAGGGCTGGTGAGATGATGCTACCAGGACTGATGAGCTGAGATTGATGCCCAAGGCATACATGGCAGAAGGAGAGCTCAGCTCCCTCAAGTTGTCTTCTAACCTCGACACACATGCTACCCCTACTCACCCACCTGACAGAAAGTGTAATAAAACAAAAATTAGTCAAAGATTTTTGCCTCGGGACTAGGACAGAATTTCCAACACTTTCTGAAACAGCCTTAAACACGCCTACTCTTTTATATTATAGATTTATTCCAAGTGCTCTTCTCAGCACCTGTGATTATAAAATCAAAATGTCCATCAACTCTGAGGAACGCTGACGATGTTCTACATCCTGCATTATCAAATGTGCAGCCTAGATTTAATTCTTTATTTATAAGCACATCCTTCTCATTAGTATGCAAATTTCCTTTCCTCGTTAATAAATGATGAAATTATATGCATACCAGAAATTTTATAAAAATTAAATGTTATGATTTATCGGTAAGCGTTTGCTTTGTGTACCTATATGTATGTGTGTTTATGCATATACATGCATTTATTTATCCAAATTCGCGTGACATTTTTCTTGGCGAAAAGAATAACAAAAGGTTTTCCTTTAGTTGTTATACAGAATTAGAAAACATGACCCAAATTGTAATCATTTTAAGAATATTAGCTTATAAAATAAGAATACAGAGAATTTGAAAGCCAGCAGTAACAAAAATGTATCAGGAATGCAGAAATTGTGAAAACTTGATAAAACAATATCATTAGAGCAGCTAGAAAGTAAAATGATACTTTCTTATTTGACTAAAATAGGGTTCGACTTGCAATTCAGTTATAATGCTTTGTTTATTCTGGGAATCTCCAGGAAAAGTTTAAGAAGGCCTGCTTCAAGTCTCAGCAAGGACTCTTCAAAACAGGTCTCTAACCGTCTCTTCAAGGCCCTTTCAACAAACTTCTCAGCTCTAAACAACTGAGACAATTCAAGCTTTGTTTATTCACATCTCACTTCTGCCTTCAAGTTCTAACCAATTCCTGCAAATAAGCAACAGCAACCCTTCAACCCTCCTGACTTACTACCGTGTTAGGGCCGCATGATTCTCAAGGTCAGGAATTCAGCAAGGCCTCAACACGACAGTAATTATCCACGCTCTCTTCTCTGGGTTCATCCAAGTGTTTGCTGAAGAGTCTATCAGTGGAAGCCCTCTTTTTTTAATTAAAATGAAATGATTAAGTAGTAGAACCAAAAACCTGGGGCTGAACTGAGACTCAATTGAGCCCTGGCATGTGCCTGCCTGGGCTTTAGGCTTTATATTTTATATTTTTACAAATATATACTTTTTAATTAGTAGCTCTTGCGCACTTCTCTCTTCCCTGGTTTGGAGCAGAGTCTACCATGGCTGATGATGCTGAGGACATCATTGTAAACTGAGTGAGTGGCAGGTTAGATAGCATGTCACTTAACGTCATAGGTTTTTCAACAACACTGCTGTTAGGCTGTGTCAACTTGACCTGTTATGTTCTGGGAAGAAAGCCTGTCTACATCAGGTTGACCTGTAAGCATGTCTTTGGAATATTGTCCTGATTGCCTTGACTGGTAGGGTAAGAGGCAGCCTAAAGAAAGGAAGCATAGTCTGGCAGTGGGTCAGAAAATGGGACATGGAGGAAATTTTAAGTTTCTGTTCAGTTGGTCTTCACTCTCACTGCAAAGTCTACCTATCCTGCTGCTACCAGGTACTGATTCCTAACTCACAGCAGAATGATCGAGTCCAGCCTCCAATGTAGACTGAAGACCAGAAGCACTGCAAGAATTCCTCATGTGCCAGATTGTCACTATTGAGAGGCACCCAGACTTGTGGACTAGTCAACTACAGGGTATTCTGTGACACAGTGTTGGAGAACTCTGACCATACTGTGAAGCCAGTGCTATATCAAACATGACTCTGCAAGGCCCTGAAGGGTTCCAGAGGTACATACATTGTTAGGGGCTACAGAAAGGACCATGGATAACCATTCTAGTAGAATTAGAGAATTAGAGGTGGCCTAGATGGCCATCAGAATTTGACAGAATTGATGGTATGTGCCTTTCAAAGCTGGGTCAAGAAGACAGAATTCAGCTTCTTCCTTAGCCTCTTGGTCTCTCGCTGAGGAAGAAGCCAGTCACCTCCACATAAGGTCATTCAAGAAGTCCTTAGGAAGGCCACATGCAGAGAAATTTGGGCATATGGACAACTGTCAGCCCCAGAAAGCAAGCTATCCTGAAAGTGGGGATCCTAACTCCAGTCAGGACTTCAGATGACTACAATAATAGTAAACATCTTCCTACACTTGTTCAAGAAATTCCAAATAAGAAACCCATCAGAGGGATCCCCAGACTTCTGACTCCCGGAAAACTTTCGCAACAATTAGTGACCATTACTGTTAACAACTAAGTTTTGAACTCATTTGTCACACAGTTCTAACTAATGCAGAAATAAATACGAATTAAATTCTGAACACACTCAAAAGTGAAAATGGGGTAAAAGAAAGCATAAGCTTTATATAGTGAATGTGTGAGTGTGTACAGGTATCCACGTGTGCATGCGTGCATGCATGCATGCGTGCGTACAGAGCCCAGAAGACAAATCATGGAGTCTTTTCTCTCCTTCAACTCTGTGGGCTGTGGGTCTAAACACACAGAGTTGTTCAGTCTGAACTCCGGCCGCCAGGCTTGATGGCACGTTCCTTGGTGTGCTAACCCATCTCGCTGGCTCTATCACAGGTTATATTTTGTACTAGAGAACGTCCACTGAGTAAACCAAACAAAGAATGCAGAGATAAGGTATTGCGACATGAGAGGAAAATTTATGTGTACCTTGCAATGCATTTTATTTCAATAACAAGATATCAATATGACATGTGTAAAGCTTGATTCATGAAATCAATCATAAAATGTATGATAATAGCTATATAAGACATTAGCAGGTCCAGTTAACTTGGAATTTTATGGTTTGAACATGTAAATATTTTAATCACATGCCAATCAACGAAAAGAACTCATCATAAAAATCTGTGGAACCAGAGAGATGACTCAGCAGCTAGGAGCACAGCTCTGTTTCAGTGCCATCCCCAACCCAACACCACAACTACCTGTCACTCCTGCTCCACGGAATTCATTGCCCACTTCTGGCTACCGTGGGCACCTGCATATGGGTTCACATACATACGAATATACACACACACACACACACACACACACACACACACACTCACACACATGCACGAACACACAAACAAATAGACACACACACACAAATCTTAAAACAGAAAAACTATAAGTATCTAAAGATACGTACTTTACAAATAGAGACCACATTGCATAATTTAAGAATGTAAGCAAAGTTAGTTGAATCATTGTAATAGGAACTTAAAACACTGTCGACGTTTCCATTGAATCAACTGGTATTTGCTATAACGTATAGGATCGAAGTTTGTTTGGCCTTATTTTCCGTTAAACAGGATATATATAACATATTAATATATATTAACCTATCCAACTTCACATGTAAACTAATTGTAATTATTACAATCCATATAATTTAGGAGATTTTTTTTATAAAAATTACACCCAAGCAACACCTTTCCATATGGCCAATTAGTAGAGCCGTAAAACACAGCAGATATAGGATGTTGTATTGAACATCTGCGTTGTTTATCCTATGGGAATTTTTAATAAAGGACCAAACAGCATATTGATGTTAATTCTACGTTACCAGGACTTTAAATAAAAAACTAAAATAAATAGCACCCATTAAACTGATCATACTGTTGTAACTCAAATTGTGTTTATTATGCTAATGGAACATGAAATTAAGAAAAAGACCTTTATGCCAGTGGAATTAATTAATGAGCTTTATGAAGGCATTGGGATGTAATTTATTTCTAGATAAGTAAGTCTAATTTGCAGTTCCATGGGTCTCGGCAATGCTGATTGTGATAGTTACTCCTGCAGATGTGCTGCTCACAGCATGTCTTTCCATTAGAACTGAACACCTCATTATATAAACTGTACCTAATTAAACATAATACAGTGGTGACTTGTTAAAGTGGCCTTTTTAAGTCAGCAGCTGCCGAAGCTAATAATACTATACACAAGATTTATACCATCTTCCCCAGAATACTGATATTAAAATATACTGCCCAAGGGATTGATAACTAATTCACCAGTATGTAACAGGTTACATTTCCGATTCTGTGATAAGAGATTAAAGCCGGGCAGCCCATAAAAATAAAATGGATTCGGGACTGTTTGGAACTGGAAAGTGCATGGAAAACTTCCTTGAAATGAAATACTTATTTTTTTTAAAAAAAAATCAGTAAAATAGTCATGAATGGAGAACATTTGAAGTAGAAATAATAATAACAATAATAATAATGTAATAAGTCTGAAAGGTCTAGAGGTTATGGAGATGTTTTCCCAGGTACAAACAGAAGTTTTTCAGACTTGACAGGCTTCAGTCAGACTTGTACTCACTGCAACGTTTAGATATGACATGCGGCATTTCCCACTACGGATAAGGAAAATATTTATACACCCGGACCCTGCTCTGCTTAATCACGGTCTGAGCTAGCATCCTTAATAGGATCAACTCTAACACGCATTCTTTTTCCAGCTCCTATCTAGGAAGTTGGAAATGTTGTCGTGAAGCTGGGGCTTAGCCATGTAAGTAGAGCTTAGGAAGAAATAGCCATGCTAAGTCACGTTCCCCAGCAGCAAGCTCATCTGCTTCCACCCGCCCATCCTTCGACAATCAACTCAAGCCTCCTAGGCTTTGAAAAGCTGTCCTGAACGTAAGCAGCACATCTTAGGCGACACCTCCTTTTGACTAGTAGACATACAGTACTCTGTATATAGACTTGGACTGTCTCTATCTCACTGTTTACCCACCAGAAGATTATAAGACAAGGGTTGTCTGTATTTTATCACTGCAACCCAATTTGTAAGTGGAATGTCATACTTAATGTGGTTGATCCATGATTTGGGGGGGGGGGGTTCAGCCTGTCATCTTGCTGTTAGCGTTCTCTATGTGTAAGTTTCTAGACCTATTATAGGTCTTTTGGTAAATATTTGTCAATTTAATCCATTATGCATCTTATGTGCATCCAGTGTGCATTCATACAGTCAAAGTCTACTTAACTTGTGCACCAAAAAGTATTTTAACATCACATATAGATTTCTACTTTTCACCCAACTTAATGATTCTGGGTTGTTTCCTTCTGGTCTCTGAAACACTTTATTTAAAATACAAATGATTTGAGTCTCAAGGGCTTCTCAGTTTCGCAGTCTAAAATATAGCTACTTGGAATTTTGCTTTGGCTACTTGGAATCATTTAAAATAGGCCTCATGCATTTACAGTTATCATTCAAAATTAGTTGCATTACATAGGAGAGCCACCATTGTTTTTAAGTCTCGATGTACTCTTTTTAGATTACTAGAGAATATCAGATTAACACTCACATAAGCCTACATATACAACACACACACACACACACACACACACACACACACACACACCATACAGAGAGAGAGAGAGAGAGAGAGAGAGAGAGAGAGAGAGAGAGAATTGTGCTTGAGTGTTAGCAATGGCCTGATGAATGACTGAACTGGCAAAAACATCTAGGCAAATCTAAATATCTTTTACATAATATCTAGCAAGCAAAAACAGGATTAGTTCATTTAAGGTGCAACCAAAAGCATAAGAAGGGCAGAGACTTCAAGGCAAGGAGAACTTTCATTTAATTAGCAGGAAATCTAGAGGCTACAAGAGAGCTAGAGAGCATTTTAACCCACACAAGAGTCTTTTTTTCCCTCTTGAAGCAACATAAATAGACATCATTTAATGGCAAGAGCGCCAGATCCCGGTGCACTACTAAGGGGGAGAGGACATAACCTACCTGGTATGAAATAATCCAAAACCAAAACTTCATGGCTATTACAATGAAAAGTGGCCCCACAGTCAATAAGGTGAAGCTGCCAAGACTTGAGCACCTGAGTTGGAACTCCTAACCCATGTGAGAAAGCTGAACACGGTGGCTGGGGCATGAATTCCTCAATCCAGCACTGGGGAGTAAGAGACAAAGACACCTTAAGGCTTTTAGCTAAATCCAAAGGCCCAGGGCAATGAGAAACCCTGTCTCAAGAAACAAGATTGATTGTTCCTGAAGAGTTGATAGCTGCCCTACATGCCTACCTCCGTGGGCACACACAACTGAACGGAAACCATTGTCTCCAAGCCACACCTACAATGATCTGAGTAGATCTGCTTGTCTCAACAACAAAATGAAGATATTGTCTATATCAACAAAAAGAATGAGAGAGGGAAGACTGCAGAGAAAGGGAGAAGGAGGGAGGGAGGGAAAGATTGAGAGAGAAATTTACACACTACTACTTTGAAAATACAGCTCTTACAAAGAAAGAAATGGAGTCAGCCTAGGAGAGCACTGTGAAGCTGGTGGATAGGAAAATCTAGTTGAACAGATTGACATTAAGAGAAAGTGAGACTTGATTCTAGATGCTATTTGTGGTGGGTTTTGAATAAAAATGGATTCCATATATTTGATTTTGAGTCACCAGGGAGGGGAAGCATTTGAAAGGATTAGAAAGATTAAGAGGTGTAGTCTTGTTGGAGGATGTGTATTCTCTACTTTGAGGTTTCAATGCCCTTTACCCCCCACCCCCTCAGCTTGTGGATCAGGATATGGCTCTCAGCTTCTTCTCCAGAACCATGCCCCCTGTCATGATGAGAATTGACTAAACCTCTGAAACAATAAGCCAGCCCCAATCAATACTTTCTCTTATAGAGACATATTTTACAGCAAGAGTACCAATGCTTTTCCTAGCAATAGAACAGTGACCAGGCCACCACAGATACTCAAAACCCAGTTCAGTTCA
Source organism: Rattus rattus (assembly GCF_011064425.1). NCBI lineage: Eukaryota > Metazoa > Chordata > Mammalia > Rodentia > Muridae > Rattus > Rattus rattus. The sequence continues at coordinate 17,600,651 of NC_046156.1, forward strand.
CGTTCTTTCACTGTGAATCTGCCTTAAGGAAAAGAAACTTGGCAGAATAGAAGGACTTATAGACCTGCTTGCATACTATCTTAATACTTGATGTAACTTTTAGTGAGCTTCTTTTTTTCTTCTTCAGTATTTCTGAGCTTCTATTTTTACACCTGAAAAATGAGATGGCATCTACTTTTCAACTATCTTGTAAATTAAGGGGAAGAGTGTTCTAGTCTGTCTTAGGTTCCGTCATCTAGTAGACTACATATATCGTAGTTTCAAAGGGTCTGATTTTCTAAGTATGCATCACCAGAGGCAGCCCGTGCCGCTTTTTGCCCCATATAAGAAGTCATGTATGTGTTCCAGGAGCCACTTGAGAGCTTTTGGGAGCTAGGAAAGACATCAAAAAGAAGAATAAAGACTCAATTTACTAAAACTGTAAATAAAAGTAGAGACATCATAAATTAATCTAAAGACATTTAAAAGTTTATAAGATTGTTATGAAAAATTATGAACAAATAATATAATATATATTAAAAGGAAAAATTCCTAAAAATACAAAAGTTACCAAGACTAAATATGACAAAATAAAAACATCGATAGATCTCTAAGTAGCAAGTACAGAGTCAATAATTTAAAGTCTCTACATACTTCTTAATTTAAAAACATATAAGCCCTGGATATAGTGGCTTCATTGGAGAATTCTACAGAATGTTTAAAGAAGAACTAAAACACTGGTCAAATCTTTCCAATAAACTGAAGAGCAGAATTAGAAGACCAAAGTCAGGCAGAAAGTATATACGACCATCTCTGCAAACATTGATGCAAATATTCTCAACAGAATTCTTACAGCTAAATCTTAAAACATATTAAAAGGATTATACATACTGAATACATGGAATTAGTTCTCAAAATGTAAGGTCTAATATACATATATATAATAAACAAAATGTTAAACATAAAAAGTTGAGCAGCATGATAATATAAACATGATAAAGAGAAACCTATGTGATCCTCTCAAGGGAGAAAAAGGTTTAGAAAAAGTTTAAGTTAAACAGCTTTCATTATTAAAAAATTCAACAATCTAGGAATTCTATCAGCATAATAAAAACTGCATATAAAAACCAACACTGAATATCATACTCAGTAGTGAGTGACTAAAACTTCTTATTTGACATCAGAAACAATGTGTAGATACCTACATTTATCCCTTCTATTCAACACAGTACTAAAGGCTTAGCCTGAGATAGTAGACAATGCAATATATAAAAAGGCCTGATTATTATAACCATAAAAGTAAAAAATACTACATAATGAGGTCATTAGAACTGGGAAATGAATTACAGAAGGTAGTAGAATGGGTCTGGGGAGATGGTTGAGCAGTTAGAAGCATGCATTGCTCTTACAGAGGAACTGAGTTCTATTCCAAACACCGTCAGAGCATCTGGCAATTCCAGACACAGGGGATCTAGCCTTCACCGTCATCTGAACTCACATGCACACACCCACACTGAGATGTACATAGATACACATAATTACAAATAACAACAGCGAATCTTTGAAAAGTACCAGGGTGCAAAAGACAACACCCAACGATCAGCAGATTCCCTGTGCCTTAGCAGTGAACAGTCTGAAAAAGAAATTAAAATAATTATTCAATTTGCATTAGCATAGAGGAGAATGAGGCTGATGAAGCTAAAGAACATAGCTACATGGAATCATCCATGTTCACGGATCAGAAAACATGATGTTTTTAAGATGCCAAACCATCTACAGTGCTCTACACATTCCTATGCAATTCTTCTTAAAATACTAGGGCCATTGTCTGGAGAGGTAGAATTTCTGTCCTAAAATCCATTTGTTATCTCAAAGGATCCCAGCTGTCAATAAATATTAGAAAAGAAGAAAAAAATTGGAAGATTCCTATCTCCTGATTTTGAAAATTGGGAAATTACAGTAATCAAATGTGATGTCCTCTCCCCCCAAAACATTTAATAACTCAAAAACAACCACGTGATGCTCCAAGAACAATCATGTGATGCCTCAAAAGAAAAAAAAAAGAAATAATTATAGATCAGTATGACAGGATAGAAGCCAGATGCAACCCTTCAGAAATGTTATCCTGTTATTTTTTTTCCTTGACATGCCAGGATAACTCCAGAAGGAAAACAGCATTTTGATAAACAATATTAGAAAATTTAATATTCACATTTAAATCAATGGAATTGTCCTCATGCAACACTAAGACTACATCCAACCTAAATGTAAGACTTAACACTATAAATCTTTTAGGTGAAACTGTAAGGCACACCTTCATAGGCCTGGACTCATAGATACAATAGGAAGGGCCTGAGCAGGAATGAAATAATAAATTTAAAAACTGGACTTCACAAAAGTTAAAGTTTGTATTCCCAAAGAGATGATTGACAGTATAAGGAAGCAAGCCATAAGATGAGAGAACACATTTGCAGATTACATTTGAATAGAAGAGAATAATATCCAGAGAAGAGGTAGAATTCCTAAAACTCTACAAAAATAAAACTCATTCCAAGTTGGGCTCAAGGACTTTAAGAGGCATTTGTCCAGGAAAGACACCTCAATGGCCACAAATCCCATGGAAACATATTCAACATCACTACCCGTCAGGAAAATGAAAATCAGGGCTATGATGAAACAGTGGCTCACATCCCTTATGACACTATAAAAGTTACAAAGTAACAGATGTTGGCAGAGCGGGAACTATTGAGATCCTTGCCCATTGTTATGAGAATATAAAATCGTAGACAAGTTATGGGGGGAAGTATTGAAATTATCGAAAGAACTTTTAAAAATAAAATTACCATATGATGTTGCATTCCATTTCTGAGAATATCCACCACATAATTAAAGGGTCTTGAAGAGATATTTATACATCCACATTCACAGGAGCGTGATTCACAAAACTTGAAGCATGAAAATAACACCAATTCCAAAAATGTCTGAGAATAAATAAAATGTGGTATCTGCATTGTTCTACTCCCTTCTCTTGTGCTACACAGCGTGCCCAAAAAAAGAAGATGGAGAAAAGAAGTGCTTGGCTTAAACTTTCAGGCCACAGTCTGTCACTGGGGGTAGTCCAGCCAGGAATTTAAGCAGAAACCTAAAGAGGAAACCATAGAAGAACTTTGCCTTCTGGTTGGCTCTCTGACTTGCTCACAGGTTCATAATGAGCTTCTTCACACAACCTAGGGCCACCTGCCTAGGTATGGTACCACCCGCAGTGGGCTGGGCTAGCCTACAGTAATTAGTAGTGACAATCCTCCCCACGGCTTTCTCACAGGCCAATCTGATCTGAACAATTTCTCAAGAGCCGGCGTCTCCTTTCAGATAACTGTAGGCTGTGTCAAAGTGGCACTAAGGTTAACCAGGACATGTGTATAGGATTATAACACTCAGTGTTAGAAAGGAAAGATGCATTTACCCTATCTCTCTGAGAATGAATGTAAGGCTATCAGGCTGAGTGGAGTGAACAAGTCCTAGAACAGACATTTTCTGCTTGACTCCATTGCGCTGGGTGGCTGGAGTGTTCCAGTGCACAGAGGCAGGTGTGGAGTGGTGATTGCTGGGGACTGATGCAAAGAGAGAATGAGAAGTCACTTAATGAATACAGAGCTTTATTTTTAAAATGAGACAAGGACGCCAGAGGCAGATGGTGGTGACGTCAATACAGCACTAGCAATGTACTGAAACAAGTGAACACTTACAATGTCTATGATGGAAGCTTTGATATATGTATCATGTATAATACATACATACGTTATGTATATATTATGTAATGTGCATTTTTTTTGCTTAATAAAAGTAACAATACAACTAATGGATGGTAGTGATTCTCATTTCAGTGATTGAAAGTGAATGGCTTCTGGTCCGAATCTCTCCATTCTTTCAGATTTCAATTCTGTCTCAGGCTCATATCCCTCTGAACAATTGCAATAGCCCTAGTGTCCCACTCCTTCCTCCGTATGTCTGTCTGCCCTCCACCTAGTCGACTGCCATGTGATTTTTTTTTTTACAGACTTCACTGAAAATATCAGTTCCTGAAAAATGAAAGCCCAAACCCTCCCTGAGCACTGTGTCCCGGAGAAAGTGTGATACGTGTGATAAGTAAAATTATGATTCCCTACTCCAAGGTGTCCCAGTTACCAGAAGTGGCCCTGTGCTGCACAGCAAAGGAGGAAGTCAGATTATTGTGGGATATCCAATATTATCCACGCAGGTCGGACCAGCTTCTTAACTAGAGTGCATTAGAGAGAAGAAATCAGAAGAGAGGACTCAACCCCATGTTACTAATCTTTAAGACAAGTAGAGGGAGCCGGGGGCCCAGGAACGAGGAGATCTCTGGAAGCTCCATGAGAATGCTCCTTAGCGGGTCCTGGTACTCTGGTTTTAGCCCATGAAGACCCGCTTTGTGTTCCTGACATTCGGAACATTGACATAATGAAGATATGTTCAGCTAAACCTTGAAGTTTGTGGCAATTTATTCTAGCTGTAATTGAAAATTCATATATCCACTTAGTATAAATTCTCGTGGGATGTTTGGGTAAAATTGTCAAAATGTAATTATATTAACAATTTGGTTAACACCTGTCTCCATCCATATTTGTCATGGGCATATCTGGCTTAGCCTCTCGCCTGGCACGCAGTAGACTTTCCATAGAGAGTTGATAGGTAAATGGTTTTATGGTGTACTAAGCTGATTTCTCACGACAAAAAAAAAAGTGATTTCCTGATACTGCCTCATTGGTGGCATTTCTAATGCATGTGAGGCCCCGTGATTTTTTGTTATTATTATTAATCACTTTAGAAAGGAGGCATGCTTTGATTTACAGATGACAAAAAATACAAGAAATACTTAGGATGGACCAGAAAGATTTAGTATAAATGTAATGAAAGCCTCTGAAGAGGAAAATTAAAACAATGGAAAGAACAAACATTAATAAATTGTGAAACAAAATGAGTACTATATATAAAAAGAGTACATTGACTATCTAGATACAGATAAATATAGATGATATATATGAGCATAGACATACATACAGATGATATAGGTATATCAACTTTAAACAAACAAATGATGGTGTATTTTATTAATTACGAATTTTATAATCCTGTGTACTTTATATTAAGGATTCTCAGCATCAAAAAACCTATTTTAATTCAGAATTTGAACTAGAAGCATGAATACAAACTTAGGGGGTATTTAAGCCTTAAAGGGGTATACACATTTCTTGTTCTGTCCACTAACCAGGTCTCTAACCAAGAATCTATTTAGAATTTGCAAGCACTAGCAGAGCCTAGGATGTAACTTCATGTACCATTTTCCTCCTACAGAAAATGTCTAACTCCAGGTCAGAACAACAAACACACAACACTGACATCAATGCCTTCACACACCAGTTACACCAATTTATTAACAACTCTACTTAAGTTTCGGGAAATGTGTTCTAAAAGGTCAATTTTACCTTGTTAGTCAGATCTTTGAGAGACTGTTCATCTCTCCTGGATAACTCTCGGTGTAATTATGAGACGCTGATTGACACAGTCAAAACACAGCTACAAATTGCCATTGACATTTGAAAGTACACCTCAAGAAATGTGGGAACTGAGAGCTCTTTTTTTTTTTTTTTTTTTTTTTTTTGATGTTCTCGTTGTTTTTCCATTTCAACTTTCTTGCGCCCTACGTTCAGCTGAAACTGGGGGAGACAATGAGCCGGATGCTTGAAATGACCTTCTATTAATTAAATAAGGCAACAGCAGGACTCACACTTCCCAGTGTTGCTGTTTATAATAGTTTTGAAGCATCAGAGGTTGGGTTTCTACTCAAAACTGAATTGCAAAGGCACATACACCACTAATGTAATCAATCACTGAGCAGAAAGCATGAACAATTGAGATTTAAGGGTTATGAAGTGAAATAAAAATTAAAATATTGCCCGGAGATGATTTAGAATTAATAAAGACAGAAGGTAAATGAGTTGTTGCTGGGATGCGGAAGAAGGGGAGAGAGAGTGTGACAGCTATTGGGTCTGTGGTGGAAACACTCTAATATTGGATGGTGGTGACAGTGACGCAGCTCTGGGAATGCTCAAAGCCATTGGAATGTATGCTTTAAAGGGGTGACTTCTACTGTGTGAATTGTATTTCAGGAAGGCTTTTGCACATACTCAGGCAGGAGATTTTGGGTGAGCGTGCCTGGGCTTCCTCCTCTTCCCCTCACTCCCATTCTCTCCCCTCCTGCTCTTAACTTTCCTAGTTCCACTCTCTTGTCTTTTGGCCTACAAGGTAATCAACTTAGTTCTTTAAAAAGTCTGATTTGTGTGTTCCCTCTAACTACCAGAGCATTCAGAAAGCTAAAGGAATTTCCATCCTTTTATTTCACTAACTTCAAATTAGAGCTTTGGGAATTTGTCATGCAAATTTATGCAAAATACGAACATGGATGTTACTATTTCAATTCAGAGGCAAGAAGGCAGTCGGTTTTAAAAAATTTAACAAATCCACCTCACTGTTACTCTTATTTTTCTGATCTCCAAAAAAAAAAAAATAGCAATTACTTCTGACTAAAGTACGTTTTCACTATTATATGCATTTCTAATAGACATTAATAGCACATTACACATATTAGATCCATTAAGGGAAACACACATCAGCAAATTTCCATGTGCTGCGTGCATCAGCTGGTGCAGACATGATAGCATACTTGATTAAAATACTAGAAAAAGGCACTTCTATCCAAGAAGTATCTAACATAGATACCATTTAGTTTATGTACATATAAATTATATTAACTACGCCGGCTCCTAAGTGTTTAAATGGAACACTGCACCAATCTTCAACGTCATGTTCCTCTGATTCATGCCTCATGTCACCACAGATTAGATACATCAGCGTATAAATGTAGCACCCAGATTCTCTTTTATTTTTCCACGACTGGTATCTGTAATCTAAACACATTTCAATGGTTATTTGCCAGGTTCAAGCAAAAATGCCACACCCTTTGTTTGTCGTGTATTGGAAACTCGTTTGTTTCTTTTTGACTTTTTGCTCCTTGCAAATTCCGTTCAATGTGTTCTAATCATATTCAACCTCCCACCTCCTGGAAGACCCACCCCTACCCTGCCCCTGATTACCCTAATATCTAAATTTTATCCTTTTTTTAAGCCGTCAGGTCCAGTTTTTGCTGCCCATATATTTTTGGATGTGTGCCATTCCACTGGAAGACAGTGGACAGTCTTGAAGAAACTGGCTGTCCCTCTCCCAGTAGTTATCTGTTGGGAGAGGGAGTTGCTAAAATCTCTTCAGGTAGGGGTGGGACTTTACACCCACTTTCTATCTCCATGCTAGGATTCCATCTGTCTTGAGCTTACACGGGTCTCATACATCCTGTCACCAGTTCATGTGTGCAGTTGTCCTTCTGTGTCTGGAAAACAGTTTCCTTGTAGTCACCCACTGCTCTGGCTCTGACAGTCCCTTTGCCCCATCTTCTACACCAATCACTGAGCCTGAGGAGGAAAGGCTGTGACACAGATGTCCCTGTAGGACGGAGCTTCCCACGGTCTCTCCTCTGCGCCTTGACCAGTTGTGGCCCTCTGTGTTCATTAATATCTACTGCAAATAGAAGCTTCTCTAATAAGGGTTGAGGGATGCTTTAATCTGGGTCTTTGGTCCACATGCCCCCTGGTCTTGCATTGGAAATTTTAAAGACAAAACCCAAGTTTAATTGGATTGTATCTCTACATTTGCCCAAACCATTCGAAAATCATACCAAATTTTACTTATAGCGGTGCCTGAAGCCTAAGCACTTTATTTGCATTTGTTTCGAGACCAGAGATTTATTGAAACAATATAAAAAAACATTTTTTTAAACGTTAGTAAATACAGTGTCTCATTTTACAAAGCAAAATACTCAAAATTTGTGCCAGTTTTCCTGTGGTTTGTAAAATCTGGTGTACAGTATGTTTGGTGACTGAAGCCAAATCGTTGGGATGGAAAATACAGTCCCAGGCTAATATGTGGCTTATCATCTTGCATGCGCACGTTTATCCAACGGAAGGACACAGAATTCAGAAGAACCATGGTTTACCTTTTACGGGAGCAAATGCATCACAATGTTTTCTTAAAGTCGTTGTTTCTTTTTTGTTCCTCTCAAGTAAGAAGTCCTCATTCTAAAACAGCTGAAAGGGAACACCTTGAGAATAATAAGAAACTGGGCTTGAGAGATAGATGGCTCAGAGGTTAAGAGCACTGGCTGCTCTCCTAGAGGTCCTGAGTTCAATTCCCAGCAACCAAAAGGTGGCTCACAACCCTCTGTAATGGGATCCGATGCCCTCTTCTGGCCTGCAGACATACATGCAGGTAGGACTCTGTATACATAATAAATAAAATAAAATAAAAATAAATCTTAATTTTAGAAAAGAGAAAGAAATGAAAATTTAAAAAGAAAGACAGAAAAGAAAAAAGAAAGTAGCAAGAGACCAAATTCCTTTTCCTTCAATGAAGAAACCTTCATCCATTCCCACTGTCCCTATCCCTTGTAATGATCTGACTTCAGTATGGCAAACATTTTGAAAAGCAACATCTGAAACATGACTTAGAATATAAGCCTACACCCATGGTTAGGCTGGGCACTGTTTATATCAAACACCTTAAGGGATTCTGATGGGCAGCACTTTGAATGTTCCTTGAGCCTCTTTCTTTCCTAAGTTATTTACTGTTCGATTTCCATCTTGGTTCCCCACAATCACCTTCCCTACTGCAAGTATCTACCATATTTTAATTCTGTGACTGTTTAAGTAAACTTGTACAGTTAATCTTATGAATCTTCCCTCTTTCCTCCCTCTCTCCCTCCTTCCTTCCCTCCCTCCATCCCTTCTTCCTCCCCTCTCTCCCTCCTTCCTTCCCTCCTTCCTTTCCTCTCTCCCTCCTTCCTTCCCTTCCTCCCCTCCCTTCATTTCTTCTCTCCTTCCCTCTGTATCAAAGGCTGTTCTCAAACTCTGTATGAAGCCAATGCTGGCCTTGAACTTCTTACCTTCCTGCTTCTGTCCCCCAGTGCTAGATCATAGGCATGTACCATCGCTGTAGGAGGAAGGGTCACTGCTCAGCCACAAAGGCATCTCCTGCCGGAGGACCCAATTGAGGACTGCCTGAGAGACCTAGGATTGCTGATGCAGATGATGCCAGCCAGTCAGGACCTACTGTTTAGAAGACATGCTTTGTTGGGGATTTAGCTCAGTGGTAGAGCACTTGCCTAGCAAGCGCAAGGCCCTGGGTTCGGTCCCCAGTTCTGGAAAAAAAAAAAAAAAGAAGAAGACATGCTTTCTTAGGATCAATAGAGCGCAGGTGGAAGGCATGAAAGGAGTTTGCAGCAACACTCAGTTTCTCACCTGCTCCCAGAGTCTACACCATTGAATCTGCACTACCTTACCTACAATCCCCAAGAGAAAGTAGGCTTGGCCAGCAGGCAGTCCAGGGCACAGGTAGCACGTCGCACCAATGTTTATGCCGTGCTATGACTTGAATTTAGGGCTTCATGCATGCTACAGAAGCACGGTCACCTGAGCCACATGCCCGGCCCCCTCAGAAGACCACTTCTAAATTATTACTTTTTAATAATCTAACAATTAAACCTAAATCATAGCCTAATTATCATACTGGTCTGATAGATCTTTATAGCCTAAATTTTGGCCATTAATCCCTCCACTTAACAAAATACTAATTTCAAAAGACAATAAAAGAACAAGAAGACATTTGAGAGAGGAGCATAAAATGGGACCACGAAGAGGAAAAGAAAGAAAAATTATGTAAGTATACATTCTTAAAAGTAAAAGATAGTGCTGGCGGAAGGACTCACCTTTGTAGTATTAGAAATGGCTGGCCACCATATCAGTAAAGTCTGAAGGAATGCACGGACCTTCAGCTCCCTGGGAACCCCACCCCCGTCCCTAGTATTGCAACAGCCTAGTCATGGTTTCCTGACATATGCATTAAACACGTGACTTGCCAATGATTAATAGGAGGAGTTCGTGGCTGACAAATGCATAGATAACTCCTCATGTAGGTAAATAAAATTTTAATTCATACAGAATTATTAATGCGTGTCTGTGATTTGGGGTTTTTAAACAGAATACCAGTTTTGTGTACACTCGACACAAGCTAGAGTCTTTGGGAAGAGAGAACCTCAACTGTGAAAATTCCCCCACAGACTGGCCTCACCAGACTGACCTGTGAATAAGATCATTTGGCCTGTTTCTTGACTGATATTCGATGTGGGAGGGCCCGGCTCACTGTGTGCTATGAGAATGGTAATCCTGGGTGCTGGAATAAAGCAGGTTGAGCAAGCCATGAGGAACAGGACAGTAAAGTACTCCTACACGTTCTCTGCTTCGGTTCTTGTCCCCAGGTTCCTATCCTGTTTGAGTCCCTGTCTTGCCTTCACTCGGTGGATTGTGACCTGAGGAATATGAAAGCCTAATGTGTTCCTAACCAGACTGCTTTTGGCCATGGTGTTTCATTACAGCATTAGAAATCCAAACTAAGGCATCAGTGATGGCAGAAAATGAAAGTGAGAAGTCATTGTGTGCCGGTACAAATGTCAACGAGTGCACAGGTACAGGAAGAATTAAAATATACGCGGTAAGCTTTAAATCCAAACAATCTACTTCTAGAAATTGTTTAAAAACAAACTATGAAGAACAAGTTTTGAAAGCTGTTTGGAATACGGTTCAGACACCCCTCCAATGGCCTTCTCGTCTTCCTTCATGCATATGACTATGCCTTCACTGCAGGGCTAACCCCTAGCAAATGATCAATAACTGATACTAAGTAATAACTACAGCTCATTTGTACTACACACAGCTGTTGAATTATAAAAATCGAAACCGAATTTTCAGGATTATCGGTATAGATTAGTGGCGCAAGGCCCTGGGTCCAATTTGCAGTACCTGAAAAAATTTGTTCGTAATTTTCCATTTTTAACATCTTTATCTATCTCTTAGTAAAAAACGCATACATCACAATCTATACCATAGGTCAGCTAAAACATAAAAAAGGTTAATTACATATGGGATGATTGCATAAAGTTATAGTCAAAGGGATTACTAACGTAGTTCTACAATGTATTTTTTGAGCATATTGCTCAAATGCTTAAAATGTAATTTTTTTTTAAAAAACTATCTGAAACATTTTATAACTGGCCAGCTTTATGACAATTTAAATTTTTCCATATGGCCAACAGCTGACAGTATTATGCCAGCTTTAATGTTCCTCTCCTTTTTTTATACATAAATATGCATTTTTCAAAACCAGATTTAAATTATTGAGAAAGGAACCACGAAGTTTTATATAGTTTGGCTTTGTACTTTTAAGGTAGACCTCTGGTGTATTCCTTCCCTGTCATTTTTCTCTGTAGAACACATAAGGTTTTAACTCCAGGAGAACTCAAGTGAAGAGATGTGTGAATTCCCTAGCACTGTCAAACTGTTGGATCTTTTATAATGAAAATGCAACAATTGCCTAATCCTACCTAGCCTTGTGACCACTGGGTCGGATCCTTGAGCACCAACGAAGGTTTCCACTTGAGTCCTAACCCTACCACTTCTTGATTTCTTTTTATAAAACATGAGGCCTACGACTGTATCGTAGCAAAAGTATGAAATAATCTCAGATTCACATATGCACTTGGTTGATGGTAAGAAAGAAGCCATAGTCTCCTGATTGTAGCACTGTGTGGAAACAAGGCTCTACTCTCACACACCTTTGGGAAAGCTCAGTGGGGAATCACACGCACAGGGGCACACTAACCTTCACTTTGCAACATAGGAAGGGGCAGCTAGAAATGCCTCATAACTACCTAGAGATCACTATCAGACCATCCCTTTACCCAGATGTGAACTTGCTGGCAAGAGTACTGTGCAAAGTACTGAACAAGTACTGTTCAATTAAAAAAAAGTGTAAGTCTATGCTCTCAAAGTATTTCAAGGCATCTGACATCCAACCACGCTGCAAGAACTAAAACCTCACAATTTCTACATGTCTACATGTCTGCATGAGTATAATTTCTTTCCGTTTTCTTATTCATGTAATCTTTTAAATAACATCTAGTATCATAACATAAAACTAGTGCTTTTCAAAATGTCCTTAAGAAACACTGCACAGGGTCCAATGAGGTGGTTTACTCAATAAAGACGCTTGCTGTCAAGACTGACAACCTGAACTCAGTTCCTAGGACTCACGATAGAAGGAGAATACGGGCTCCACCAGGTTACCATCTGACATTAACACAACACATATATCATGTCGTGCACATGCGCGCGCAGTGCACACACACACACACACACACACACACACACACACACACGTGTAATTTAAAAGGAACCAGTGATGTCTGTGATGTAAGTGTGCCTCTGAAGTTTCCATGTGCCAAGCTTGCCAGAGTAAACCACACTGGTATTGAGGGTAACCTTCTCCACAGGACTCAAGAAGGTATATGTAGGTCTTTGAAAACTGAAAGCTAAAACTTATTCTTGAGACTCATATATTTGTAATTGAAATACTCAACTAACAGAAAAATAACAAAAATATGCACTTGACTTTTAGGCTGGAAAAGACACATTTAAAACAAAAATCACAAAATTAGAGTCATCCTACAAAGGTAAGATGCTTCTTCCTCACAACTATATCATAAAAATAATCAAACGTGTGTCTCTTACTCATTTTCCCTTACTTATTTATTCATCAGGTACCTGTTGTGTGTATTTATAAATTTTACGTCATTAAATGTATTGGTTTATAAATATGTTCCCAGTGATGACTGGGTAGCTGTGACAGTGTTAACTGTTGACTTGATAGACTCTAGAATCCTCTGGGACATGGGCATCTGGGAATACCCATGAATTATCTTGAGAGCATTACTTAATTTTGGAAGACCCCTTTAGTTGTGGGCAGGCCCATATTCATGGCTCCCCTCACTGCGATGACGTGTGACCAGCTATTTCAAATTCCTGTTGCCTTGATTTCCCCACTAGAATGGACAGTCCACTCAAACTGTGAGAGAAAGTAAAAAGAAACTAAGATGATACCACTTCACAGGATTTACTGAGCTAGAGAATATAATAACAATAAAGCAATTCAAAAAGCTGCCAGAGAAGCCGTTCATATTTCTAGAATATGAAGTCCCTAAGGATTCCCTGCGTGTGCTCCTGAGCTCCCATGAGCCTTGAAGCAATCTGCTCACGGAGGTTCCTCCTTACATGGCTGCGTTGGGTTTCTTTGAGATCCTTCTGTTTTGGGTTAACTCTTTCATAGGTTTTATTCATTCGCTGCTTTTGCCAAACCTGAGAGAAGTTCGTCGTCCATACTTTCTCTTCTTCTCTTTCCAGGGCCTGGCTTAAACAATGGATGGGTGTTAGAATTCCATGGTCCCCATGGCTCTGCACACTCTTTTTAATCTAAGATAGAGAAATGAGTAATTCCTGTTGTTCAATTTTTGTCGTTTCTTTATTAACTAATTTATTTATTCACTTCCATCCCAATTGCCGCCCCTGCCACCACTGACTTTTACAATGCTTTCCTCTAATTACCCCTCCATTCTCTCCAGAAAAGGGGAAGCTTCCCCTGGGTACCACAGAACCCTAGGACACCCACTTCAACAGGACTAAGCACATCCTCTCCCACTGAGGCACAGCCAGGCAGTCCAGTTAGGACAAGGGCAATTCCAAATGGAGGGAGGAAGACATCGACCCCCGAAAATACTTTCAACCCAAAATTTGCTCTGCCCATGAGATGTGCAGGAATAAAGCTGGAGCAGAAACAGCTAACCAATGACTGGCCAACTTGAGACACATCGCATCAGCCAACCCAGACACTATCAATGATACCCTGCTGTGCTTGCAGGCAGGAACCTAGCATGCATATCTCCTAAGAGGCTTCACCCAGCAGTGGATGGAAACAGATGCAGAGTCCCACAGCCAGACTTCAGGCCACGGTGCTCCAGAGCCTTGGAAAAGAGTCGGGGCAGAATTGAACGAGTTGAAGAGATCAAGGACACCGCAAGGAGACCTACAGGCTCAACTCACCTGGACCCATGGGGACTACAGACACTGAACCATCAACCAAAGAGCACCCAGGGGCTGGAACGAAGGCCCCTACACATGGGTAGCACATGTACAGCTTGGTCTTCACGTGGGTCCTCTATCAGTTGGAGTGGGGGGGGCTGTCTCTGACTCCGTTCTCCTCTCAAGTTCACTAAATCATTGGTTTTTCCGTTCCACCAGCAGCCCTATCGAAGAGCATTTAATTTTGGTGGCTGCAATTTTCAGTTCCAGCACTGACATTTGGCTCTTTCGATGTTTCTCTCTCTTGCCCCTTTAAGTATGTGAGATGATTATTATTGATCCTCGAAAACCCTTGTCAGTTGATTCCCATTGCTATTCTATGCAGCTCCTATCTTCTCCTCAGCCCCTTTCAACGTTCAAGTTGAGTTCTTCTCGGTTCTCCACAGGACAAGTGATTTTTCTTATTTCGTTCTGAGTAAGGGCTTCATACTCTCTTTGATTGTGTGACTCATTTATATCTTCAGCAAGCTGGCTTGGGGAAGAGACTTCTGCTTTACCTCTACTGGATCTCAACAAGCCCCCACTCACACCACAGTGAGGACACAGTGGCTTCTGACCTCTACAAAGCCCTAGGCTCTACTTGGCCTCTGCGACACAGCCCAGCAAAGGACAGAAGGGGCTTCTTGTTTCCTCCTGGTGAGAACAGAGTCAGGCTCCCCATCAACCCCTGATGACACAGAGAGATGGTAAGAGAACCATCTTTTCTGTGATGCTGGAACATGGTGAGGGGACCTTATTTAATGCTTTTCCTGTTTCTAGGAGAACGTTTACCTGGTTCTTCAGTCAAGGACACAAGACTATTCTTGGGATATTCTGTTTGTGTGTCAGCTTCACCGTTTCCACTCTGTGGTCACTAACATGTCCCTTATGCCCAGGGGTTGCTAACTCACTGGCTTCCACACTGTTTCCTGTGTTCCTCTAGGTGTCTTTTGCATGTAATGTTCAGAGTTGTGTGTGGAGGGGGGGATAGGAGGGTTGTGTTTTCTTTGTTTAATGTTTTGACACAGAGTCTTGCAATGTAACTCTAGTTGGCTTAGAACTACTATACAGACGACTCAACTGAAAAGTAGTTCCAGTTTTGACCGGATAGAGCAAGCGGAATGAAGAGATGAGTATGTCGCCTATCTTTTCTAGAACTAGAGGACAACGTATTTCACTTACATCTGTGTATGTATATTATTTCTCTAAAGGTTTTTCCATCCTCATATCCATTCACCAGGAGGCTAACCTAGAACAGCTTTTACAAGTCTGTTCTATCCCCCGCATGTTTCTCTGGCAATTTTTATTTCGCCGTTAAAATTTTTCAATCCTCCCCGTACATTTGACTGCATTTTTGCTACACGCCTCTGTCTCTTGGAAAACGTAACAGCCACTACCACACAGCCCAATTTTATTGAATGGAAATACGAAGGTGGTATGTGATTATTCCACTCGGGCAAACATGAGCTGCTACCCCTCGGATGTTTCACAGACATCTTTCCGAATGCACACGGTAAGAACCTGATTATTCTGTTAATTTCAGCCTCACCTGAACAGATGTTCCTAGCTGATTTTCTTCTACTTGTGCACTGATAGTCTCATTTATTCTGATTATCATTTTGTGTTTTTATTGAGCATGAACTTCTATTTGCTCATTTCCATTCACCATTCCTGTGTGAGCACCTCCATCATCTTTTACACGGTTTGCTTTTGATGTCTGAAAAAGCCAATAATACCCTCAAATCTGCTGTGGCTCAGATGCTCACTGCAAAAGTCTTTTCGTTTTCAGTCCATCTCTTGGAGATATTTGCCTGACAGGCAATAAAACAAGTTTAGAGGAATAACGTCTCATTTACTTCTTTCTCCTTAATTTGTTTTTTGTTGTTTTTTTTTTTTAATTCTTTTCTTAGGCCTTTGTGTAAGAGAAAAACTTGATTGCTTTGAACCTATCTCATGAACTGAATATAACCTTTGACAGCACTTCAGGGATACCGTGTTCATTTGGAAAAACATACTCCAAAGTAGAAAAAAAGTCCAGGCATAAGAGAAGCCATGGGTAAAATGCTCACAGTGAAAGCCTGATGACCTGAGTTCAGATCCCCAGGACACACGAATGCCCGATACAATAGCATGCAAGCACCAGCAATCCCAGAGACTTGTGGGAACTGGGGTGTGCAGACAGGAATCTCCAGGAGCCCACAGGCTGACTAGCCTGGCTTAGGCAGTCAAGAAGACACTCTTGGAACAAACAGTGTAGAGAGATGAGGATTGACAGATGAAGACAGTCCTCTGATCCTCCAATCTTCACATGTGCAATTATGAACACACATACATGTCACATACATGTCACATACATGTGACACACGTGGGGCTTCATGCAGGGAGCTCTCCAGAGAGACCTCTAGCCTAGCTAGGTACTCAGGTTCAGGCAAAGGGGAGGGAACTCAGGCAGGGAGGGGGGATTGCTTCTGTGGCCTCGCTGCTGGTGCTGCTCCTTCTGCTCCTTTCTGCTGCTGTGGCTGGCCTGAGCCAGCAGGAGACTGACTAGCCAGAGGGATGCAGGGGAGCTTCTGGTGGTGATTTGGGAGAGCAGATCTCTGCCCCAAGCAGCAGGGCTACAGCTCTTAAGACAGAAGCTCTTGGAAAATGGAATAATTCCTGCACACTTTTAATCCTTCTGAACGCAATTCTTAAATACAGATTTTGGATGGGTCGGTGTCTGACAGCAGGTACTTCCTATTGGTTTGGCCTGAGAGCATGGGAAGACCTCATCTACATATTTGGGGGTGTGGTCCTGCTTCTATGTCTGATCTGTTTTGAGCCTACCTGTGACCTACCCTCACATCCTCACCCGTGGAGGAGGGGCTTGGGGCATTGCCCTGTGTGACTGGTCTGTCTTAACCTCTCTACACAGGTCTGGTAGCATAGGGCTGCAGCTAGTGAGGTATTGATCTGGGAGACTGGGAATGTGCCTGCCATCCCTTAGTTTCCCCCAGGATTCGACCCACCTTGACCAGGAATCACCCACAACAGCCACCACCACACACACACACACACACACACACACACACACACACACACACACACACACACACACTCATGTGCTGAGTGATGCACCTGTACTGTGAGGCACACAGTGAATTCTTGGTGTTCACTGGTTGGCCAGCCCATTTTAACTTGTGAGAGGCAAAAGTGAGAGAGTCCATGTTGGAAAACAACAAGAATAGCACCTGAAAAACAGACCTGAGGTCTCCATGCACACACACACACACACACACACACACACACACACACACACACACACACACACAGTGGCACGCATGCATGCACATGTTTCAAAGTCTTCTAAAATCCAAGTAACTTCCTTACTTTTTGTTAAGGAAAGACACTTGCTTCTGGAAACTCAGACGTGATGACAATGAGAGAGAACACACATTCACACACAAGTCCTTTAACTGTAAACTGGTTTGAGTCTCTGAACCACTCCTTTTGTCTTTTTCAACCCTCTAAGAGAAGATAAAGTAAACTCACACAGACACATCCAGCCCACTGTGTTTGCTTCCCCCTACCTGGACCCTAACCTTAGTTCAGTGTATACAGTGTTGCTACTGAAATGCTTAGTCCTCTGCTCTTATGGTGTCATTAGGAAATCCCTCTCCATTCCCAATTCTCTTTCACTATGGACAAAACAGTTCTTCTCAATGTAATTTATAGTTGTCTTTATGATGTCAATGGCATTTATTATAAGCTTCAAGTTCAGCAAAAGAAACCCAATGGTGTCCATTTAATTCATTTACTGAATGCTAAGGGCTATGGTTAGAATTTCGGGGCTGTGACCCTTAGTATCTCACAGAGAAAAGAATGGTTCTGGTCCCAGTCAGATGAGTAAAGGAAGAAAGCACCAGTCAAGAAGAAATCTGTCAAAGAGGAAAGAATAACACCATCAAACAGAGAGATTGAAGGCTGAGGCCAAAGAGTAACCATAGGACAGAGAGCCCCTTCTAGTTGCTATCACACTTTCTTCTGAGTCCTAGAATGTGCTTTTTTTCCTACTAAGTCCTTAAAAATGCTTTACTTAACTTCAATTAGTTTCAAACTGTTTTACTATGTGAGTATAGTTGATCCCCCAGTTGAATCTGACACTTCCAGATGTATTAATGGGTACATCAGAATATACTCAACGTTTGAAACATATGTAGAAACCACATCCAATTTCCTTCCCTACACTACACAACATACAGGTCTCCCTCAAAATGTATATTTCGCCAAATAATAATTTCTCCAATGAAACTATATTTGAAGAATTCGTTGTGGCAGAATGGAGATTAAAGAGGTAGGTGCTTGTCAGTCAGTGGGACGCTGTCCTTCCATCTTTGCCTCTACTAACTTGGTAGTGTGTTCAAAACCAGAACAACTAATCTCTACTTTCTTTGGCTCTACCCAATGTAATCTAACCACGCTTTTTGGCTAAACATGAAGCATTTCGAATACCATGACATGCAACCCAACGACAGAGCCCAGGATTTGAACCAAGTGACATCTTTAATTGAATTATCCTTTTCACTCAACTTCGTTTACATGTGTTTCAACCCAGATAGCTGTCAAGGAGCTCTCTATTCCTAATGGAAGCATTTCCTGAATCTTTCTGAGCTTCAGGAAGCTGACAACTCACAAGGCTCTGGAGACTCCCAAAACATACAAGATTAACAAGGTTTTTTTCCCAAAGGATTTTAAGGCAGAGAACAACTGGTGAGCAGATTCTCTGGTGCAGCTGCCAGAAAGTTGGGCGGGGAGTTTCAGGGATACAGCTTCAGTTAGCCCATCCATCCTTCCCTCTACAGCAGACATTCCCATGATGCAACTGCTATTTATTCACCTATCCTATGCAAGGAACCCCTCACCCATAAACCTGTAAGTAAACCAAGAAACTCATTCTCTTACTGAGCTAGACTTCAAAGAAATTATTTCGTTATTCTGTCTTTCTCCCTGGGGGGGTGAAAAAAAAACATATAATGTTGGTTACTATATTACGAGCATTGAGGGTTTACTGAAAACAATATTTGGAAAGAAATGAAGACTTTCACTTATCCTCAACAATGAGAAAAGAGTCTTGTCAAGGAAAGTGTGAAACACAAGCCGCCTTGCATTGAAGCCAAGATGGCGGACGAGCAAAAGATGGCGGACGAGCAAAAGATGGCGGACGAGCAAAGACTCCTCCCACAGTCCGGGGAAGCCCGCTGCTCCTGTGGAAGCCTGTCTAGCTGCAGACACCATGGCATCATCTTTGAGACTGGCCTCTGACTGTTACCGAGAACTCTTTGCTGCACTAGTCTCACGTTGGTATCTGCTCTCCAGAGCCCTCTCTTTCTGCAGGATGGAAGAGAAGAAATGGCTCATTTTGGGATGCTCAACACATTTATGTTTAATTCTTCATATACTTTTCAAGCACTTTCATGTTGATGGTACCTTGAGGTCTTTGAAGTTTATTTCTGTACATTTTCTTGTCTCCTGGAACACATATCCCCTTCTCCTCATTTATCTGCCTTTATTTCTCCCATCATATCTATCTGTAGCTTGCAAAGAAAAGGGACTTTAATGTTTTTCCCTTGCAGTATTCCTTCCCCAGAGTCAGTGCCAACAAATTGCAACCATTGACGAGCCCTGGTGTGTTTGTACGCTTCTGTACATCAACAGTAGAAACAGTAAGGGACGACAGGCAACTGCAGATTGAGCATCCAGCATGGATATATAGTGCTAACATCCACCACTTGGCAAGCTGTGTTCAGGGAGGCTTACTTAGCTCCCGTTCCAGGATTATTATAAAAATAAATCTTTTAACATTTGTTTGGGATTAAAAGTGAGGGAATCTAGACTCCCGTTTTAAAATGCACATCCTGATGAATAATAAACACACTTAGTAAATATACATTAAGGGAGAATTATATTCCACAGCTTGTTGTGTTTCTCTGAAGGCGCTTTCCACATAACAATGAATTACAGAACCCCAAATCAGACTGAACTGGGAGCAGTAAGCGTGTAGCATGTACCATTTCCTAGAAATGGAAGCGGCCTACAATGAGGAGAAAGAGAAGACATGAAGAGGGGTCCCCGTGAGAAGGAGAGTGTGCCCTAGAAGACATTCTGAGACAATATGCAGGGAGCTCCTTGGAGAATGCTGGAAAGACTGCTGAACTCACAGCCAGCAAAGGAGAAGGAGCCACGCTGGCCACCAGCTTCTGCTTCTCAATTTCCTCTGCTACTAAAGGCAGTTAAAATGTCTGTGCAGTGCGCAAAGCCTTGTGGACACAGAATGACCCACAAGCTATGCAGTTGACAACACAGAGGGCAGAGGCCCTGCAATGTGAGGAAAGAGGTCACAATTTAAAAAAAAAAAATTGACCCTCTTTGGTTAGCCCTACAGAAAGCTATGAAATTATCTCTATTTCCCTAGCTCTACTTTCTGTGTATCAATTTGCATTAGCCCCTCCCCAACTAACTTCTGGCCATTGATTGGAGCTTATTCTGTCCATCATTCCCCTACTTAGACTTTCCCTGTGCATACTCAGCTAGAGTCAGCCATCTTCGCTGGACAGAACTCCCTCTGTCCCCTCATGCAGGTTCAATGGTCTGGTGCTTATTTTTCTGTGGATCCCAATCTATGTTGAAAAGAGCACACAAACTGAGCAGCTAGAGAATCTGCATTCAAACCACACCGCCCTCTCTTACCAAAATATAGGACTTGCTACATCGCTTAACCTAGCATATCTTCCTCAACTGTAACCTGGTGATGATAGATCAACCCCTTGTCATTTCTATGGGATGAGAAGGCCCAGGCCTCTTGCTCTGGTACATAACTAAATACTCAAGATCCATTCAGCATCACTTAACAAGTCAGTGACAGATGTCAGCTCCAAATGACCCCTTCTAGGCAATCCTTGAGTTTATCAGCAACCATATCGTAAACTGGATTGTAATCATTGTGTGGTTTCTGAATCTCATAGCAAGAGGCTGTGAGAGATACCTTAGGACACAGCAGTGTGCCTTGGTTATGCCAACTTTTGGTGCGTGGGATTCAGCCACTCTTGCCCAGCCCCCCAACCCCGCCTCACCCTACCCCCGCCCCATCTCATTCCACAACAACCAGCCCAACAGGCAGAGGCCTGGACCAGACACGGAAGGGGAATAGGGGAATGTTGGGAGAGATGCTATTTACACTGGGGCCTTGTCAAACGATCTGTTCTTTATCCAGAACTGGGTAAACAGCAATACTTCTGCAGAGACAAGTAAACACGGTCGTCGTGTGTGCGACGGTTTCACAAACAACTATTTAATAGTCCATTACCGGCTTTTCCAGACAAACGATCACTGAGCCTCCCTTTCTGTGGAGAGGGCAGCCATTGCTTTATTTATGGCTTGGGGCAGTCAGGGGTGGAGAGTGGGGATAGGTGACACTGAAATTACTTGTCCCTCTCTGAAGCTTTCCAGGTAAGCTGTGCACAGACTCAAGGACAATGCGTTGAGACTGACTCGTCTGTCGCCCCTGAAAAGCCCGGGGAATTTTAATTGAAATTACTTCCAACATTGGCACTTTGCCTTGTTTGCAATTTGTATTATGAAGGATGGTGCTAAATATGAGGGGTGACTTTAAAAGAGAGAGAGAGAGAGAGAGAGAGAGAGAGAGAGAGAGAGAGAGAGAGAGAAAAGAAGAGATTGACAACCCTCCCTCTTACCTGAGAAATAAACAGAAGAATTCCTTCTTCTGTTCTTTTCTTTACTTTTCATTTCACAGAAGGACAGTTAAACATCTTTGGTTATCGACATTCAGAAGCTGACTAAAACAGACCTGCAAGCTGTGGTGGAAGAAGGGCCCCAAGCAGAAACCTCTTCATGGAACTGAAAACAACCAGAACAAACAGGAAACTCTCCTTGCTTCCGCTCTCCATTTCGAAGCAGCGTTGGAGCCTTGACAGCTCCTAAAAATTCATGAACTCTAACAAAAAGTTCAGACTTTCTCAGCATTACCCACCCTCACCCCCGTTCTCGTTAGAGTTCATTTGCCCTGTGTGTGTTGGTGAGAGCTCAAATGTCCGAGTGGGCATATGGAGGTCAGAGGTCTACTACTTCTGATGCGGTCCTTCTCAAGCTAAGCACCCTGACTCTTCACCTCATCAACCTGGAGCTAGCCAAGTAAGCTGGATCAGCTGGCCACCAAGCCCCAAGAATCTCTCTGTCTCTACCCACCTACCCGACAACACTGAGGTTATAATAAGCACGTCACCGTGCCCAGCCTCTTACGTGGGTACTGCAGATTGGGTCCCCATGCTCGCACAGCAAGTAGTACTTACTTAGTTACCTTTCCAGCCCCCCGGAATAATATTAAAAACAAACAAGCAAAATCAAAACAAAACAAAACAAACCTAAGCTAAACTAAAATCCAATAACCTGCCTTCAGTACATCTTCTGCAGGGCGCCCACATCCGCCCCTCTTCCTGTGGGTTTTCTGTGCTGGAATCCAGAGCAGCTGCCCTTGTGGCTTGGGAGCAGTTTTCCCGGTAAATCCACACCAAGCAGCCTGGATTATTTCTAAAGAGCAACCTTGTGAACGAAAGGGGGTTGTTTAGCTAATCAGAGGCCAGGGGAAATGATAGAGAGAGGGGGGAAAAGATCAAATCGCCCTACTGAATGGGAGCAATTTCTATAAACCTCTTAGTTCTTAAGGCCACATCCACGCTGGGGATAATGTTCCCTGTGAATAATTATTCCCCTGTGATGGGCTGCTATGATTATCTATCCTATTAGGAACCAAGGCCTTGGAAATCCAAAGGCAAGCAGTGCTTAGACAGCTATAAACAGTGCTTAATGAGGATTTTGAGGAACTATGATGTGGTATCAGTGCTGTGAGAGCCACTGAAGAAATGATCCCTGAGGAAAGATAGGTAAGCCGCGAGCTCCGAGCTCGCCTTTCCTGGTGTGGCCCTCTCTCCCCACGGCTTCCCCGTCTACTCTTCTCCCGTCTGCTTTTGGACCACATTCTCTAGTTTATTCCCCTTCCCTCGTCTCTGTGTTTTATGGTTATTTTGACATGGAGTTTCACTCTGTAACATGGGGCTAGCCTAGAACTCACTCTCCAATCCAGGCTGGCTTCAGGCTTTCAGTGGTCCTCCTGCCTCGGCCCCCTGAGTGCTGGGATCAGAGGTATGAGCTCCCCGCACAGGACTCATTGTCTCTTGGCGAGTCTGTCTCAGTTTTGTGTGGGAGTCTATTGTAAGTACATTTGGGTTCCCTGTTGTTCTTTACTTAACCAAAATTAGCTCCTGAACAACACTCTGTACATGCCCCAAAGGAAATCAAGTTAGGATACTTTTTATTTCCTTATGTATGATATCCCTGTTTATTTGAAGACCGTTAACCATGGAGAGTAGAGAGCAGAATCTAATTCACGCTCCTAACAAAAACAACAATAAAAAATACCAAAGGTTTAAGAACCTCTGCAATTCAGGTTCTGTTTCATTTTCCCCCCTTTTGTTTGATTTTTCTCTTAAGCCTGTGTTCATCATAAATGTATTGTGCTCTGAATAGTTGCCAGAATCTTTACATACATAAACAGTATAGGTTGGTGAAAAGGTTACAAAGGAAAGAGAAAGGCTTCCTTCTCTCTCCCAAAGTTTTTCCTTACGGTTGTCTTGTAGGGAAATCAAGACAAGGCCAACCTAAAGGTGTGAACACACGGAGAAGCAGATATACATATTCACACACATGAGGGGTGGGGGGGGGTTGAACAGGTTTCATCCAAAAGACCACATCCTGACCTCTGAGTCTGTGCTGATCTCTTGAGAGACGGGGGCTCTTCCTGGACCCACTGAGAGGAGAAATTATAGGAGACAACACTTAGAGGCCAGATTTTTTTCCATCTCAAGTCCTAACACACTTATAGAAATAATACCTTGTATATTGTATGGTTGCAGCACCTGTCAATTAAAAAAACTATGGCCTATAGGAAAGGATAGAATAGAAGGTGGGACATCCAGAAGACAGAGAAATCTGGAATAGAGTGAAACATGGGAAAATTCACCCGGGAAGATGTGGGAGACAGCATGGTTCCTAGCACAGGTAACCAGTCATGTGGCAGAATATGGATGATAATAGATGGGCTATAGGAAGCTATGATCTAGTCATAGAAGAGCCTAGCTATATGGCCAAAGTATCTAAATATACTTTAAGTTGTACTCTCATTTATTAGAGCATGGGGCTGGAAGGAAGAACCAGACCTAACTTCTACACACACGGGGTAAAAAGTGTGATGGTCCTTCTCTGACAGCTCCTGTGTTGGCTGTGTGCAGCAGAGACCAAACCTCTCATAGACTGGGCTTTAGAAAGGTGGGCCATTTGGCTAAGCGAGGCTGGGACAGGTTCTAACGCATGAGATCACACAGAAGCAGGTGGTCTCCACTCTGAAGGGAAGGCCCAAGGTTTCCCCACTACACTATGACTTCCTTCTGGGGCTTGACAACTGCAGCTGACTTTCTAATGTCCACATTGTCCCTCACCTGCCTACATGGCACATGGAGTCCCTTTGCTTGGGGCCCGGTGTCTTCCTCGATCACAGCACTTACTGAACACAATTGCTTCATCCCCTCGACAACTCCATCTATAAACTAAGGGCAGGGCAAGCATCCTCATCAGCTCTCTAGCCTCCAAGAGCGCTCTACGTAGAAAGAGTTGGTATTGGCACATATGGTTTTGCCAACCACCGGGGTTGGGAATGTTGGGTTTCTGAGAGAGATCTTACTTCAACGTCATCACACACTCACACAGAGGTGAAATCCCGATTGATTAGGCAGAGCAAGAGCGACAGTAGATTCAAAATGAACTTCCGGGAGAGGCGAACAGGAGGGCAAACAGACCCAGTAGACTGATTTGGGTTTATTAAGTTGCTAAATGAAGCAGAAAATGTGTACTGGTCAAGCCTGGGAAGACAGTGACTGAATTTCTGAAGAGAGAGGCCCTGAGAGGGATACATCTTCTGTGTCCCCAGCGTTCGTCTGCTGACGCCTGACACTGCACCTGATGGATGGGCCATCTCAGAGGTGACTAGCCTCAGTGGCAGACACCCCACATGCCAACTCCGGATCCTTCTGAGCACCTGTTTTCAGTCAGCTTAAGGTGACAGGTGTAGAAGGGAGGAGCCACCTTTCACCTTCAGCTGAAGTTTGAGCAGCTCCTTAACTCCGTGTCTTTCTTAAGTGTGGGCTATGGGCAGGAAACGGAGCGTTTCATCTTCAGCGTTATTATTTGCACCACAGCGCTTGTTCCCATCCCTTGGATTTTCATCGTTGGAGTTACATAATCGGGCCTGAATTTTTAAATCCTAAATTTAGAAGAAACTATTATCAGGCTTATCTGAAATGCTTTCTTAAGTGCTATTTCTATATTCATGTTACTTTTATATAGCACAGAATATCTAAAACTGCCTTGCAGGTCAGCAAATAAGGGGCTTGATTTGCAATCAAGAGGAAACCCAGCGCGCCGTGACATTGTGGCATAGTGAACCGAGTTGTTCTCTTCACCGGAAATCCGAGACAGACTCACCCAAGTTTGGTATAATCTTCTAACAAAGTGAAAAGAGATTTTTGTCTGCCTTGATTTCGTGAGGTTCTCAGTCCTCAGAGCCACCCCTACAAACAACACCGCAGTTGCTCACACATTCTGCAATGTCGCCAAGGAAGAACTTGGGAGATTCTAGACCTTCCTCAAGAACACAAGATGCACAGATTGGTTTTTAAGAGCCCGAGGGGTAGAGTTCTTGGACGAGCCCAGTCTAGATGTAACCCAAGCATAAATAACCATACATCTCATGCGCACCTCCTGCCCTCACCAGCGCCTGGTCTTCATCCTTCCCTCTTCCCATGTCAAGTTCTCCCGCTGACCTCCAAGTCCCTCTGGCCCGGTTTACACTATATCTATGCACGGCTGGCGTTCTAAGAAACTAGTTACCAAGAGCTGAAAATGAGCACACGGTGCCCAGTAACATCTGTATGATAGTTAAAGCTGCTTAAACATCTGCCCCCCAAACCCAGACAACAAAGAGAAATACCATCCTTAACCTCGTACGGAAATGTCTGGCCCAGGTTTTGCAGGACCCTAGAACTCCTACTCACTGCATCAGCCAAGCTCACGCTATCTCACAGTGCCTTCCTACACTCATGTTTTTCTTCTGTCTTTTAAAACCCTCCCTATGCTTGCCCATCCCATACGCAGCCATCCTCAACTTAGTAACATCGTCCAAGATGATGCGAGGAACCAGCAGGAGGGGTTGTTTCACCATCACGGGTCCTGCCCAGACCTACCTTCACCTATACTAAACCCTTATTTCAGCCTGTAAATATTCACACCTTTCTTGTCTCATATGGGGCTTCCTTGTGACCTCCTTCCTAAACTCACCACTCTTCTGGTTTCAAAATCTGGCAAACTGCCCAGTAGTCGGTCTAACCAAATAAATGATTGCAACCACATGACAGAAGGCTGGAATTCCACCATTTCTTAAGAGATGAAATTAAAAATTACTGGGTATAGGACACCTACAATGTTGCCAAACCCCAGTACAAAATCCAGGACTGGATACCTACAGACCTTACAATGTAGCAATGCTTCCCGAGTGCTTTTGCTTAAAAAATAACAACAAAAAACCCCAAATCCTCACACTAGCCTATTAACTTTTCATTTGTTTCTCTCTAAAAAAGAAAGCACCAAACTATTCCATTATTTAGGCTCCCCAACTGTCTAAGGCCCAGATAAATAAGCTTACCGCATTTGTGTGTGCTTTTATGCGCTTTAATCAATATATCTCCCAGTTTGAACAGGACAATAAATTAATTCCTGTCTTTTTAAAGCTAGTTTCCATTTACTCAAGGCTGTCGCTATACAACTTATAAACAGCCTTGAAAAGTGTGGAGGAGGGGATCTGGGGTCTCTTTGGTCCAGAAGTTAACCTATCTGCACATTTTTATCCAGACCCTACCTCTAGCTGAATCTGTGGCCTTGGGAAAATTGTGTAACATTTATGGGACTCGGTTTCCTCATCTATAAAACATGGGCGATGGGCTAGGTGATTTTTTTTTTAAAGAGGACGTTCAGTTTTAAAATTCTATTATCATATAAATCTTTAATTCTTACATAGAGCGAGTAGAGTCTGGACAGCACTGGGAGTAAGGGTACAATGCTCTCACACGAGGAAGATAACCTCTATCATGTTTCATTCAATTTAAAATTCACAGCAAAGTCGAATTTGCGCGCACTGTGTCTGAGTGTCCGAGAGTGATAAAATGAAGATTTGGGAGGAGCGTGGGGCAGGGAGAGGGAACCTGTGGGCTCTGTGACACGGTACATAGCCTGGATGTATTTCCCATCACTGATGGGTTTTAAATTTGTGACTATGAATAGACCACAGCGAACAGCTTGAAGTTCTTTGGAACAAACAATCTCTCTCTTAAGGTCACTCCTGAAGGAGCTGCAATAATAGCATTTGGCATAAGTAGATAGAGCGCTTTGCGGGCTGGAGCATGGAGAATTATTCTCCACATGTTCCAAGAAAGATGATCCATGAGTCAGGTGAAAAAAAAAAAAAAAAAAAAGTCAGGTACATTTTTGACAGTGGAGAGGAATCCAAACAAGTCTAGAAAAACAATCAATATGGTTGTCCTCATTAAAATCCCCAAGCCACTGTGAGTTTGATGTTCAGGGGGGTCTGCACAGGGATAATGGATTTGGTGGCCTGAAGGAACATTAGCGATTTTAATAAAAGGAACTTGAAATTGCCAGTATTGGCTCTGGTTCCAAGGAAGCCCCGGAGGTCTGTCCCTAACAACACAGGATGAACCTAACTCCTCGCCCCTCTACTTCTTGCCATTTGGTTTTGAAATGCCATTTTTAAACATGGCCAGATCATTTCTCTTCAAAAAGAAAAAAAGAAAAAAAAACTCACTCGAGAGACTCGCCTTAAAATTCCTGATCAATGTTTTCAGTTCACCCAGATATTAAACCAAATTTCCCAAAGTCTGAAAAGCTAATTATGCATTCAATTAGAGTTTCTTAATAAAGATTAAAACTCCGAAGTCTATTACAAGCCTATATTTAATTCAACTGCCATTTTATCCACGCCACGGATGTGTAAGTGGTAACAATGAATATAAATTATAATACACGCCACAGAAAGAATGCTATTTGTCCAAGTACCTTACTATAAAGAATTAAATTTTGCTATCAGCTCCGTGATCTAGTTAAAATTGGTATTCTTTATTTGGTCTTTCAATGGAGTCCAATTTCCTACTTTGAAAAACAAATTCTAGGGAATAAAGAAAAGAGATTAATTTATCATTAAGACTCTGCTTAATTGAAGTCAATTCCGAACAAACTTGAATTCAATTTCTGCTCATTAAACTGAATGTGCTCTGCGCTCCTCTCTGCATTGCTTTGAGCAAGCAGCTGAGAACAAGGGACTAACATCAAAATTATTAAATTGAGGAGATTTTATTTGGTCTTCACATGCCAGAGCCGCTTTGATGAGGAACTGTTTTGGCACCGAAAGGAGCGACGAGCAGCTGGAGGAAAAATCAAATGAAACTAAGCCTTGGAAAATTGAAGAAAACGCAAGCTTAATAATATTTAATAATTAAATTTCCACAAACAATAGCGGCAAATGAAGTAATCTGCAAAGTCTGTGAACTCATTTGCATAATTGATGCCGGTCCCCTGTAAATGAATAATGAAGATAATAAAAGATGTTGCTAAAAATGGGCACAATAACAGCAAATTTCATCAAGCCGCGCTCTCTGATTAATCTGCTCTCGCAAATCAGCAGCGAGAGGGGAGCGCGTGATTAACCGCGCCGAGGCCGGCAGCCGGCGGCGGCGCTGCCCTTTCTCTGCGGGTCTCTGGGCGCGGCCCGCTCGCTCCCCGCGCCTCTCGCCGCAGCTGCCGCTGGGGCTGCCGCGGGCGCAGCTCCTCCGCGCCTCCGCCCTGCCGCTCGCCCGCCCGCCAGCCGGCTGCCGCTTAACCGCTTCGCTGCTGCCCTGCAGCCCATGATGTCCGCGCGCCTCCGCGCCCCATCCCACACTAGCAGGGAGGCTGCATGGGTGCTGCGTGATTCAAATGCAACTGCAGACGTTGTGCCTTCTGCATCTACAGATTCTGGATTAACTAACTGGGCATTTGTTTGGGGGACTGAAGAAGGGAGGTGAGTGGGAGGCCCAATAGGCAGAGATCTGGGAGATAGGAACAGGGAACAAGGGTGCTTCTGAGGCCTTTCTTTTTCCCCATCACTGTAAAAAGAATGGCCCTTGAAAAGATGAGGTTATTAAACACTTTCGATAACCCATTAGGAAAGCCCAGAAGAGGCAAAAATCAGCTTCCCACCCACTTCTCCCAAAAGCAACCCACCAAAGAAAGAAATACAGCTCAGAATTTTTGTGGGCTCTTTTCTGCCCTTTAATCAAAATAACATTTCGCAGGTTGGGATAGCATATGTTTCTGCCAGGCCCAAATACATTTTGTGTGGACTGTATGAACGTAACTTTGGTGAGAGCCAACATTTTGTTCTCCCCCCAGTTGAGTGTCGCACATAGCACTTTCCCAGCTTGCTAGGAGAAAAGTTGTCGCGGGGAAAATAAAACTGTTGATAAATCATGGATCCAGAGTGACACTTGCTTTACAATTCCTAGTTTGAAACAGATCATAGCCCGGGCCTCACAGAACTCACTCGGCTTTCATATGTTTATAGTAGGCAGTGTTGTATGCCTCAGATACACCATGTCAGCCATGCAAAACAGGGTGTTATTTTTCTTCGCTTCCTGTATCTACACCACAGTGATTTTTGTTTAAAAGAAAGGTCACGATTATTTTCCATTAGAGTGGAAAGGAAACATTCTAGACATCTGAGAAGCAGATCTTTAAAACCCGGTACTGAGTTGGGAAAAGCAGAGAAGAGTTTGTGTCAGAGGGCAATTGAATCTATTTAACCAGACCAGCTTGAACCAATGCAATAAACCACAGGCTTGCTCCTGGGTCAGAAGGGCCACCAGGTCTCTCTAAGCCCCAGATCTTGTGTGTTTTTGTGGCCCCGCCATCAAATAAACTTGTTTCTTCTGCTAAGACTGGTGCATTTGTTGGGGTCGATTTTCCCTGGTGCGATAACAGTCACACTGCACATTCCTCTAATTCCCTTCTATAAGTGCGGAGAAATTCTAGAATCGTGAAATTATGAGCTAGAAGGAACCTCCTTGTTTTGTATGGCAGTAAACGGAGAATTAGAAAAGTTAAATGACCATCTGTCTGGCTTGAGGGCTAACACCACCTTCCAGGTCTCCCTGCTCCTGGACCTTCACCTCCAACCTCTTGGGAGGTAACAGCAAGGGGTCGTCAACAGCATTTCAAGATGATTAGTATGATATGAAAAGGGTTGTGGACAATGGATGCAGGCACTAAAACGAGTTTGGAGCCAAGGATCATAGGCAAGCCAGAGAGAGCGCGAACTCTAGAAAAATCCTGGCGTACACGGAAGACTGGAGAGGAGAGGACAGCAGCTTGTAAGGCATCTCAGAGGAGCCAAAATCACACCAAGGAAGCAACCACAGGAAAAGGCCACGCCCACAGAGCAGAAGTGTCCAGAAGGACCTGTGAGAGAATGAGTCTGTGTACACTGTCTGAGGAAGTAAGCACAGGCGTCCTCCTGAGGGTGGACTAGTGGAAGGCATGGCCATGTTAAGGTGAACTGTAGACTGCCATAGAGAGAGCGAGGTGCGAAGGCCAGGTCCTGGCCACACCAAGAGTGCGCCACCTACTGTGGGATACAGCATCCTGTGTCCAGTCAGACCTTGGACAGGCAGAACGCCAGCAGCACAAACAACTGAAGCTCTCTGATCCTCAGTCGGCCACACTTCTGTGATGCATGCCACCCTCCTGACAAGGACCCCTTGTTATTTGGTTAGGTGGGAATTTGAACCTTCGGCACGGTTTCATGACTTCCTCCCCTTCCCGAGTCCCTCTAAAGTATAAGAGAAGAATGTGTTTTCCAGTGTTCCCGTTTATTAACTGTAAGGAAGTGATCC
Organism: Rattus rattus; assembly: GCF_011064425.1. Classification (NCBI taxonomy): domain Eukaryota; kingdom Metazoa; phylum Chordata; class Mammalia; order Rodentia; family Muridae; genus Rattus; species Rattus rattus. The sequence goes on from NC_046156.1 coordinate 17,631,864, forward strand.
TGTGCGTTATTTCTTAGACACACCCACATTTTAGAAATGGCCCCGGGCTCTCCTTCGCAATGAAAATAAATTCCTAGTTTGTCAGTCTTCAAAGCCAGTTGAAACTCATGCATTCTTCCAGATCACCAATGAAATAAAGGAATAAAAAGTGAGGTTTCATTGTCAACCATTGTGGGGTGGGAGGGCATCCCCTTCTCTTTGTCTCGTTCTGACTTTGAACGAGATCTAATCTTTTGAGTGGGTGGATGAATTCTGTTCCTGTGTTTCTGTAAGACCATGTTCTGAGTCACCATACCTTCACCTTGCAAAATCTGGACTCTTAATCCTGTCTGGAGAGAAACTATGGTGTCTGGTTAGTTGGTCGTGACCACACACACGAGACATGAGTGCTTATGATAACTTCAAAGGCTGATAAAGCATCAAATGAGATGCTGACCATCTACTGCAGAGCAGCAAGCAGACATTGTTGGTGACATGGCCATGGGAAATGGTCACACCCTGTCATGCTTACTGCCTGATTATAAATGGAATCCACACAAATACTTCATCTCTGATGAATACTGATGTCTACATTGTGGGCCTTGGCTCAGATCATGGGTTTCCTCTGGTCATAATTGCCTATAACTGTCATAGGTTTCCCCCATCCTATTAAACATTTCTTACAGAGATGGAAACTTTTATTAAAGTGCCCAAGAAGCTATTAAAAGTTAGCATATAAACTGAAGGGGGTAACATTTATGTAGGATACCCATTAGCCATTTAAAGCATAATTTATGGATCTATAAACATTTTTAGCAATCAGTGACTATCTTCCAGCGGTGGCCAACTCTGACTTGTGATCACTTCACTGTCTCAATGGGACTCAAGCTAAAGCACAGAATAGTTATCATTGTTGGCGTGCTCAGAGTTTTCCAGGATTTTTGCTCAAACCTCTGAAAGGAGGATCCCAGTCATCTACCCTTTTCTAAAATTACCATGTCTGTGCTTCTGTCTGCCGGAAAGGCAGAAGGAAGCGGACTGAAAGCCTGGGAAAGCCTACATTCCCCGCTCCTACTTTATTCATCGCTCCATATTTAATCAATCACCATGGACTGAGTACCCAAATTCAATGGACATCGAGGAGTCAAGGAAATGGCCCTGGTCCTGCTAGCACTTACAGGCACCTGGGCCTCCTACCAGAGCACACCAAATTCTTGCGTGACATAGAAAACACCCGTGAGTGCTTAACCTCTAAAGTCTTGATGCTTTCATAAGAAGAAGAAAAAAAAACACTGAAAAATGTATAGTTGTTTAATCCCTGACATCCCATTTTATGATGTGTTACCAGACCCCATGGGCCTGCCTTGTAATTCCCCACTTCCAGATATCAGAAGACTGACTTGTTCATAATCCCAGCTGGCTAATAGCGACTGTGGGTTTAAGCCTGGATTGTACCATAGAAGCATTCTTGCAGATCTTGTCAAGTATCCTTGGCACAACTTGGTTGGTTGCATTGCTTTCTATCTTGTTTACTTTGTATTGATAAAATACCCAAAGCAAAGTGACTTCAGGAAGTGTCTTAGGGTTTCCATTCCTGCACAAACATCACAACCAAGAAGCAAGTTGGGGAGGTAAGGGTTTTATTCAGCTTACACTTCCACATTGCTATTCATCACCAAAGGAAGTCAAGACTGGAACTCAAGAAGGCCAGGAAGCAGGAGCTAATGCAGAGGCCATGGAGGGATGTTACTTACTGGCTTGCTTCCCCTGGCTTGCTCAGTTTGCTTTCTTATAGAACCCAGGACCACCAACCAGCTCAGGGACAGCACCACCTACAATGGACTGGATCTCCCATTTTGATCACTAATTGAGAAAATGCCTTTGGTTGGGTCTTGTGGAGGCATTTCCTCAACGGAAGCTCCTTTCCCTGTGATATCTCCAACTTGTGTCAAGTTAACGCACGAAACCAGCCAGTACAGGAAGGTTATTTTGACTTCTAGTTCTAAAGGGACAGTCCATAACGGCAAGGGAAGCTTAGAAGCAGGAAACCAAAGGAGGACACTGACATATCACGTGGTCAACCACAAACATGAAGCAGAGAGAGTGAACTGGAAGTAGGATGAGGCTATAAAACCCTCAAAGCCTCCCCAGTAATAGATATTTCCTCCAGCTCCACTTCCTAAAGGCTCCAAAATGCCCCAACATCACCACCAACTGACGACCGAGTGTTCAAAAGCATGACCCTATGGGACATGTTTAAAACATCACAGCACCATTACTGGTAAAGGGTTTTCATATGAACATGTGTGTGCTGAACATGTGTGTTTTTCATTCTGGATGTCAAATCGCAAGTTCTGCAGTGGATTTAGCAAATATCAAGTAAATGGTGAAATATTTATAGGCGCCTATACGTTGTCTGGAAATTAGGAATTGATAGAGGGTCTAGAAACCCTGTATAGCTTTAAAGGCATCACTGTGGTCCAGAAGGATTAATACACAAACGTGGGACCAGTGCACACAAGAAACTATGACTAACTATGTCACAAGTCCAAAGGATGCAAAAGGAATGTAAAAAGACAGCTTCAGGAAGGGAGTTTCCGGAACGCATAATCTTCAAGACAACACTCTCCAAAGCCTGCGTAACATCTCCTATTACTAGCACCTATGTCAAGGAACTCCACTAAAATTGTTTGTGTCTTGGACACAACAAATGTCAGGGACACCCACAATTCCCTCAGTGATTCATGTTCCCCTCCCTTTCCTGTCTGTCAGCCTTAATGTGGAGGGTCTTACTCTGTGGTCACAAGGCTGCTTTATTTCTCCATTCTAAGCAGAAGCAAATGTGTGTGTGTGTGTGTGTGTGTGTGTGTGTGTGTGTGTGTGTGTGTGTGATCACTTTGTGCCCTTCAATAGGAAAACATTGCTTTGTCCAAGGCTTTAATCAGTACAGTTCTACATACAAATTATGATCAACATTGTATCATCTGACCTTAGCCAATGAAGAACCTGGAAGGTGTGGTGTGTATCTGTCCTGAATAAACTCCTATTTTCCCAATAAGGAAAAGAGGAGATATGAGAACTGATAAAGAACCAGTAATGACTGGTTCAGGTAGGCTCCCAAATCACTCAAGTGCCTCTGTCACACAAACTAAGGAGGGGAGCGGGGTTCAGCTCACCTTCATTCCTGTTTAGCACTGTTGCAAAACTAAAACACCAAATGAATTTCCCTCCTCCACAGCTCAGGACACCTTCCCTGGTTAAAGAGGTAACATCCTCGTGACTGTATCAAGTGGCCTGAACATGTCTAAAAGCTTAAGAGACTTAGTAATCCAGTTACTAGATGTACGACTCAATTTTACTTGTGACATAGATGAGTATTTAACATTTGCCAAATCATTGGCAATTTCTCCTTGTTTCTCCAGAAGAGGAGGTCGCTCTAATTCTCCCATGGTAATCTGAGATTTTTCTTTTTAACAATCACATGCTGGTATGTTGTGTACTCAGAGAATCCAAGCATCCTTCTGGATCTTAGGCTCATGTGATGATGACACATGTCTAAAGAAGGCTGTCTGTCTTTGAAGTGAGATTTGATAGGTTGGCTGACACGAGTGAGCAGGGCTAATGGGACGCTTATGCTAATTGTCCACTTGTCAAGATCTAAAATCAGGTGAGAGGCAGACCTCGGACATACCTATAAGGGCTGTTAGGGTTGGGGGTAGTCTCTGGACAAGCCTGAAGCAAATTATATTGATTAGGTAATTGACATCCTACTTGAGTATGGACATACTGGAAAGGGAATCCTAGACTGTATAACACAGAGAGGGTAGGCTGAGAACTACCATGCATACATGGGTTGCTCTCTACTCCTCAAGGCCAATTAGCTCTTGCTTACTTCAAGCTCTTGCTGCCTTGACAACCCTCCTATGATGGGTTATACAGGAAAAGAAACTAAAACAAGCAGACAATGCTTTAAAATATGGGGTAGGCATAAGACAGTACATTATTCTACTGAGTCTAACAAGACATGGTCTTGTTGAAAATACATTTTATTGCCGTATATCTAGCTCATTAAAAAACATTTATTGGGAGGCCAGAGAAATGGCTCAGAGATTAAGAGCCTTGAGTTCAGAGGACCTGGGTTCAGTTCCCACCACCCATATGGCCTATAACTTGTAACTCCAGATCCAAGGGATCAGATGCTCTCTTCTGGCCTCCCTGGGCACCGCACAATATGGTGCACACATCCACCCATTAAATAAAAAACATCCTATGTAAAAGAAGATTATTATCAGGTTCCATACATGTGTCAATTGTCAAAGGAAGACGGATGTGCTCTGCTCCAGGTGGCTCTTGGTTTATTCATTATTTACCTATTTTGAAGCCATCTCTCCATTCAGTAATAGCGCAAGAGGAGCAGGAGAGAAAAATAAAACCTTGAACCAGGCACCTTAATTATGTTATTAGCTACAGTTAAGGGTTTGCTGAGGGAGGAAACTGGAGCGATTTGTAAAATGAGGCTTCGGCTCGTCTCTGGCTTTCAATCATCCATGCTATTTCTAGTCCCTATTGCCTTGGATCATCGAGACTCGGATGGTCTCAAACTATCATTTTTTGAGCACGATTTGGTTACTATCTGTCAGAAATCATAATTAGCGTCAGAAAACATTCAGTTCCACTTTTGTACGAGGCATCGGACTAGCTGTGGCAGTGGGGGCATTTGGGAACAGCGACATTCCAGCAGTCTCTTACCCCATGCACGTTTTCTTAGAAACTTCAATAATGAGTACATAAGTTTACAACCTTCAGCGTGATGGGAGGAAAGACTACAAGTAGGGTTTTTTTCCCCTCAATAATTAGATTCGGAGTCTTAGGAGTCTGGCTGAAGGCACAGCAGACATGCATCATATCATCCAGTTACCCCAAAAGGGGAGTTTGAATGTTCAATTTACACAACGTGTTGACTTAGGTTTTGCAAATGAAGGACTTTTTTTTAAACATCTCACACTATGCTCCACATTAGACCCGGCTCTCAGACTCTCTTTGATTGTAGCACAAAGACTCTCAGCTCTGCCAATTACTACGTGACCTTAGGCAAGTCACTCACTTAACCTTTCCGAGCATCCCTTCCTTCATCTTTAAAGTGGCGACAAAATCTACTCTACAGAGCTGTTATGGGAAAGAAAAAAGAGAGAGCGTTGGGGGGGGGGGGAACGTTCCGTAAAATGCGATGTGTTGTGCTTCTAAAAGGCATTTATTAATTCATTCAAAGGAAATATTAAGGAATATTTACCCAATGTTGACAAGCATTGAGCATCTACATGGCCTTGAACACTGAATAATTTTGTGGAAGCACCACACGGTCTCAAAGACCAGTCAAAATGGCCAGGTAATTGGGAAAAAAATCTCTGCTTCTGAAAAGAAAGCTGGGGTCCTAAGAAGCACTGTGCTTCAGGAATCTTACTCAGAGGAGGCCTGCTTTGCAAACTGTCGCAGTCAATCTCCAGGATTGCTAAATTAAACAATCCTTAGCCTTTCGAAAGATCGCGAAGTCAGACATAGCTGCCACCCCCTTTACTTAAAGGAAGATTACCAATGTGTACATTTTTTTCCTTCTAAAAGATGGTACACTAAAATTAAAAACACATGGGCGTAATGGACATATTTGTCACAAATTGCCACCACCCAAAATCTACCACTGTGCCTGCCTTTGTAACCTAAGTTTCAACTTTGCCCCACTCAAAGGACCTAACAATGGAAATTCCATGTAGGTCTTACCTAATAAAACCATCTTTTTACCCGCCAATCTCCAGTTGCTGATTGTTACCAGACAGGGTCTCTCCGGTATCCAGTTTTTGTATCAAGCGTATATAACTTTCACAGAACTTGGTGGGAGGTTTTGGCTCAATTCTGGTAATCTGGGATGGTTGGCTCGTACTAAATAAAACCCATGCTTAGGACTGTGCAACAACTTCTTTTTAATGGATGCTTCCAAATATTTGTGGGAAATTTCTGAAATGGGTCCTGAGCAGAGGGTCTTAGAGAGGAAACGGTATCATTAGTCTCTCTCCTTGGCTAATTTAGCCAAGTACATTCCACAATTCTTCCAATCAGTATATTAAGCAGATGTGGTCTTTGTCTACCTAGTAAGTGATGTTAGACCTTTCAACACTTGCTGTCTTTTTATCACTCAGCTGCCAAGTTCCCTAGGGTAATCACAGACAGCTTGTCAATTTAATTGCAAAGAAGCAGGCTTTCTTGTGACCATTCCAATTTTAGCTGCTACTTTAAATTGTACATGAGCGTTCTTCCATGCTGTCTGCCCTTTAAAGAGTGTGGACCTCTGCAGGCCTCTTCGTAGCGATGGGGAAGGAAGCAAGGCTGAAGCCGGGCTTGCTGATAGAGCCTCACATGCGTGGTTTTAAGTTGTTGCTTCAGCACGGGGAGCTTTTCCTTGAGCCCTGTGTGTTGTCATTCCATGCCGGTGCTAAATGATGTTTTTCCTTTTAAATGTTCCACTTTCCTGCACATCTCTCTCCTTTCTGGGTAATAGAGGATTCATGGGCCATCTGGATCCTGAAACATCTGGACACCGAGTTTCTGTGGAGGAGAGTCAAAGGGAAAAGATAATCAATGGCAGGGAGTCTCCTGAGAGACTTAAATCAGTGGTGGTATTCCGGTTGCACTGCTCTGGGAAAGTTGACACCAAAAGTAGAAGAAAAATAAAGTCACACAAACCCAGTGTCCCAGAAATGCAGGGAGGACTTAAAAGAAAATAGAGCTTGGAGATATAACTGAGGGCAGGGTATGAAAACATCTCTATGCTACATATCAATTCTAGTGTTCTTTGCTGTATGAATTTTGGATTTACTCCCTTTAGATAGACTCTTTGTAATGCTAGGCTTAGATGACTTGAACACCACACATTGTACCTTAACTGTGTCATTCAACACTTTTATTTTCAAACGTGGACTTGGTGGCACAGACCTGTCATTCTAGCTCCTTAGAGCGCTGAGGCAGGAAGACCACAAGTTCAAGGTCACCCTGGACTTACAAAGTAACTGTGAGGACAGCCAAGGCATCTTAGCAAGATATTGACTCAAAATAAAAAGTGAAAAAATAGGTAAACCAAAGAGCACTGGAGGTGCAGGTGGTGAGGCCCCTAAATTCAGTCCCCAGAATAGAACAAAAGCCGCTACCATTAAGTACTAGTTACAAGCAGTCTTTGAGATCAGACTGAGACAGTTGGTAATTTCACCTTATGAGGAACTGCAGGTGTAAAATCACTGAAATCCAACAAGTTCTGTTTTCCGGTACACAGAAGGAAATTAGTGTAAAGGCATAAATAAGGCTTTCTAGGCCAGCTAGAGGTTGGAACTTCTAGATCCAAACATCAAGGTCCAGAATAAGCAGAAAAGGGTCTTGTCAGGATTTTACAGCATCTCCACACCCTCCCCCTACACGCTTGGCTTCTGGATGTCTGTATGTGCATGCGAGCATGTACACACCTGCCTGGAAGGGTTTCAGGAGTCACCTGATAGCGTGCATACATGCTCGCCCAGAGGCTGCTCTGAAAACATGCAGAAGGCCACTCCTTCCGGGCCATCAATCTCACTGTTGGGCAGCATCCAATAGGACTACACAGTTCAGTACATTCCAGTCAGCTCGGAGCTCGGAGCTTATTTATCACCTTCAGCCCATCCCTGCTCATCCACCATCTTCCCTGAACTCGGAGCTGCAGAACCGGAACAAAGGTCGACTGCCCACCCTGCTTAGGAGCCCACACTATCAGGCGGTCTCTAGGCCCCTCCCTTAAGTCTGCAAAGGATCTGGACAGGCGCCCCGCTCGGATTCTCTGATTCGCTTCTTGTATTAATTCAGGATTTTATTTCCTATCATGATATTTTCTTGGGTAAATATTTGTTCTTTTACTTAGCATTCTCCTCCCACCGAAAAACACTGAAATAGTTGCAGAGTGCTTTTAAGAGATGTATCTGACGCAACAGACAGACGTGCGCAGTTGTCCTGAGGTCTCTGTAACTTGGCTTTTCCCTATTCTCTCTATGTAACTTGAATTCTTCAGAGACAGAATAGTTCAAAAGACAAGACTCCAACAGTAAAATAGGATACAGCGACTGCTTTTAATTAGCCATAGCTACATTTAAATCTAACAACTGTCTGAAATAAGGAACGATAAACATTCTTTGGTCCCTGCCCATTCACTGTGCCCTTAATTTCCTTTAACTGCGTTTTTAGTAAACCCCACAATGAAGTACAATATTAGTGCTCACTTGCATGATATCAACCTTGTGTGAAGAGAATGAATAAGAAATGAAGTTCTTAGCTATGATCAATTCCAGATTAGCCATTTTCATTTATAAAACTGTTTATTTTACTGTGTCAGTTTGAAGGTCAATCTAACTTTAAATTGCATATTGCAGAATTTCAACAAAGATCTGAGACCCGTCTCTGCTTCTTGTAAGACTGAAAGGAGAAAAGCTGACTCTTAGCCAGAATGCAAGGCCAGGTTTCAGAAAGGGACCAGATCGTATTGATATAAAGCATTTCACTTTGAAGCTGAGACATTGGAGCCTGTCTAGGGGCATGATGGGAACTGGACGATTTTGTGCTCATGAGAATATTAATCTAGGACAAGAAGTAAGGACACGTTCTAAGGATGCATCTCATCCACTAAGAACTGACTAGCAACTGTAGTATCTTCCACTTGTAAAGAACTGTGTACAGGGCGCTTGTCTAAGCATGTTAGGGAGACAATCTCACTATATCTCCAGCATAGCCTTTTTAAGGTAGTGCCATTGTTATATTTTACAGAGAAAGGAGCTGAAGAATGGAGAGGTCTTGCTCAAACAGGATGAAGGACGCAAACCCAAACCAAAAGACCCAAAAGTCCACCTCCTCCATGACAAAGCTCTCCATATAGGCAATGTGAAGTTTCCAGTCAGCGTGTGCAAGTATTAAGCATACGGTAGAAAAAGAAGTAGGCCATCCTACCTAGCACCTTTCCACCACACCCTCTTCCTATAATTATATCAACCTATACCTGTATTACTGCCCTTTAAGCTTCTCCAGGGCAGAAGCCATGATATAAGACAGATGATTGGCATGTTACACTATGTGCTAGCGGTCTTCGATGAATCGTTACTGACCAAACACTTAGTGTATTCATTGACTGCTTCTTGAAATGTGATTTCCTGTGGGGTGTTCTCTGCTTCTTTTCAATAGCTGTAGCCTTGGGGCTGGAAGAATGGCTCAGTAGCTAAGAGGCCTGGAGCTCATCTCGCAGCACCCATGTCTGATGGCTCCCAACGATCTATAACTCCAGTTCTGGGCTTCTAACAACCCCTTCTTGACTTTACAGGTACCTGTACATGCATGGTATAGATGCCTACAGACACATACATATAAATAAAAATAAAATAAATCTACTCTTTAAAAAAAATACAGCTTTTTGGAGTAAGGAATCCTGGATTTAGAGTCAGATGAATCATATTCTAGCCCTAATGTTACATCTGACTTCCGCAGTCCTGGAAAAAAAGCCACTAAAAGTATGAAGTTATTTAATCACATGATGAGTGTCCATCAGTCTGTAAGGAAGTTTTGGGTGCCATCGAAACTCTATTTATTTGTACTGTGATTACTGCTCCTTCTATTTGGTGATGGGATACATTAAAAGGATAGACACAAATGATTTGGAAGCCATACCCGTTTTGTGGCTGAGTTTATAAGAAGGGCACAGGCCAAGTGTCAAGTTCATTGGAAAGGTCTCTTGTCCTCGGGTTCAGCCTCAGTTGTCCTGGTTGTACTTCCTGAAACATATCATCTCCACACTTCATTAGAGAAAACTCCAACCTGAATATGCCTCTGGGGCTAAGGTATTTTTTACAGATTCAAGTGTTAATGTGCACTCTCTAATGGTGGTCATTATCTTGTAGCCAAAACAGTTGACTGATTTACTTACGTAGTTCTTCCCAGCCTCTGTACCAGTCAGCTGGTAAAACTCTGGGAGGGGAGTGAAAATTATAGAAACGATGGAAAAGGAGACTCAGAGACAAAGGTTAAAAATCAGGAGGGCTGTCCAATCAGTACTGTGCAGTCTGGAGTTTAATTCTCTTAGGCTTCATGAACTTTACAGCATCATGGGAAACAAAGTCACAAACCAGCAGAGACAATGGCTGAGGTACATTCGATATCTGTACCCATCAGAGGTCTTTCTATTCCTCCCTGTTCCTTCCTCCAAGATTAAGAGAACATTCAGCCCCTCTCCTTGAGCTTCAAGTGAATCCCTTCTTGTGGTCCCATGTGTCAGAAGGCCAGGAAATCTGCCAGCAGACCCTGGCCTGACATGACGCTGCCTGACAGGCAGCTTTCACAGAAGCAGGCAAAATGGCTCCCAACAGCCTTCCAACCAGGGCGCCCAAAGAGACTATCTCCATTTCTGGGTGGCCTGGTTAGGAAGGAACATTTTATCTCCAGTAAAGAAAATAGTTTCACACTTTGGTTATATATCTTCCTTACTTGAAGGACCATACTCAGGAATTACAGAGGAAAAAATCATGCATGCACTATTTCACACCGAGTGAACCCAGATTTATTTTTTTCTTGATAAGAATTTTAGTGATGCGCACTAAATATATAGTTTTCCTAAATCAGTCAGTTACGAAAGGGAGTGTGTCTGAATTTAGCAAGTGGATTTAAAAATGGATTCTCATGTTGTAATAATGCTTTCCTAAGTAGAACTTGTTAAAATAATTTTTTCCATTTTATGTCTCTCTTATACTAATTAGAAGTCCATTCATTCTTAACTCAAACTCACAATTTTTAAAGTATTATTTGAAACTAAACTCTTCTATAGTAAAAATAGTGAAAAGTTCTCTGTTGTGAAGTTTTATAACAGCAGACATAGTTTTATAATCACAGGCATTCTAAATTCTTAAAACAGACTTTAAAATGTAGATATGATATATATATAGTGTGTGTGTGTATAATTGTCAAAGAATAAATACAAAGAATATTAAAAAACTGAGCTTCTTAACATGAGGATTCGTGTACAGAATTAAAATGGTTCTAAATGCACATAAGAACAAACACAACAGTAATAATTTGCATTTCTTTCCTTTATGAATGCCAGAATTTAATCATAGTAACATCAGCTTTACCTATGATCTTGTCACCAATTTAAAAAGGTCACTAGAATTTTAAACTGTTAGCAACCACAGGTATGTTAGCATCATGTCTCATCACGGCCTCAAACTGATAGAAATGAGACTCACTGCTAGGAGATTTTACTCAATGTGTTAACAATGGGCTCCTATCTCTGTATTACGACCATAAATACTTTTACTAATTGCTTTCCATATAGTTGGTTTTCTTTATAATCCTATGCAATGCTTTATGCACTTAAAAACTCAATTGTGGGAGCGTCCACACATTCCCCCACCCTGCCAGAAAGGACGTTGTCTATAGAAATCATTAGGATTCCATATTTTTAAATTATCTTCAGCTCTCACCAGTTAAGATCACTTGCTGCTGCTCTTAGAGAAGACCCAAGTTTGGTTGGAAGAACCCACACTGGCTGACTCAAAACCACGTGTATAGAACCCGGGTTCTGAGGGGATCCATGGGAACCCTCCCTCATATACCATACCTCCACACAGACACACACATGCACTTAATGAATAAGTATGATAAATCTTTTAAAAGAAAATAAAGTCGTGTTAAATAACTTAGTAGTCGCTACAAATACATGTATTGACTCCTGACCGCCCAGTGTGACTCTGCTTAAAGATAGCGCCTCTGCAGAAGGATGGGTGAGATGGAGCCCCGGGGGAGCTGAGCCAATCAGAGCGTGTCAAGGGTGGAGCTGAGCCAACCAGAGGCGTGTCAAGGGTGGAGCTGAGCCAACCAGAGGCGTGTCAAGGGTGGAGATGAGCCAATCAGAGGCCTGTCCTCATCAAGAAGAGAGAAGGGAGGGCTTGCTTCCTCTCTCTGCCCTCTGAAGACAAAGGAAAAGGGATCTGGACACATCAAAAGAGCCCAATCATGCTAGTAACCTGATGTCACACCTTTAGCCTTCCAAACTTAGAGAAGTAAGTTCCTCTCATTTCATCCACCAGTCTCAGTCACTGTGCTGTGACAGCACGGGCTGACTGATACAGGTCAGCCTTATATTTTGCCACGCTGGGCTCTTTAGTTGATTTTTTTTCTTTTGAAACTATATTTACTAATTCTCTGAGATTTATTACATTGTGTCTTGATCACATTTCAAAAGCCCCTCACTTTCTGCTGAAGCGTAAAGCATCTCTCTGTCCATCCGCAGATGTGTGGGGCAGCAGAATGAAGCCTTTGTATTCTAGTTGTTTTTGTCAACTTAATGCTTGTACTAAATTAATAACTCTAAAATCATTCGCTTTAAGATTCCCTGATATTTCATGAGCTCTGCTTTTTACTTTTGAGACAAGGTTTCGTGGAGATCTGCCGGCCCTTTGTAACTATTATTAACTGTCTTTAATTATAACTATATACGCTTTTGAGGTAATTCTAACTCTACATATATATTTTATATATATATATTGTATATATATATATACAATTATTTAAGGCCACTCTAAAGTATAAACTTATACAATATATACATTAAATAGGTTGTCAGTAATGAGTTAAACATGATTACTAAGATAAAGTTAGCTCTCAGTATCACCTGGTTTTTCTAAAAGCTCCAATTTTACACATATGTGTTGGGACTTTAGTCCAAGATATTAGGGAGCATCCTGGTGTCACGAGAGCCTCTGCGAGAGTCAGTGACTGGAAAGCCCCATGCTTAGTAGTTAAAAGGAAACTTCAAGAAAAGTTTCACTGGCATACTGACATTTACACAGGAAAAGAATTTAAAGCCTGGGTGCTATGGGTCCAAACCTCTGTCTGTTTTAATTTAAATAGATACAAAAAGAAACTACCCAATAAGGCAGCACTATGAAACCTTTTCAATATATTTGTCATTGGTCTCAGACGTGGGCAGCAATTGCTGTCACTGAGGTGGGGCTCTGCTTCCAACAGCAGCAGCAGCAGCAGCACTCTGTGTTCCTTTGTCATCCACTTCCTTCTGAGGCTAGCAACAACTCTTGGGCCACACAATGGCTTGGCAAGCCCCTGCCTCACAGTTGCTCAGTTAGACATCTGACTGGCCTGACCCTTCAGTAGCTAATGGTAGAAAGGACCATCTACTCCTACATCAGCCCTATAACTTACTTCAGGTACTATACCATACCGTTTATGGTTAACCTTAAAAACAATCACGTTAAAATAAAGAGGACTGTCAGCAGAGCGATTTGGTAAATAGCTAAAATTAAACAGAGCAGGACTGCTAATGCATACGCATAGAACCTGCTTCCTGCATTTCATCGAGAATCCCTGATCGCAAGCTGCAGTAGGTTTATTGTACATTAATTCAACACAGCATTCAAAATGAATTTACACCCTGGCTGAAGGGTGCAATATTGAAACTAAATATTATTTATTATCTTAATATTAGTAACCACAGTAAAAAAGAAAAAAGAAAAAAAACGTGTTAACAATTCAGAGTGTTTAAGAAAGCTGAGATGGTGTGGTTTGACTTCCCAAGCAAGAGCTCATGCCTTAATTTATGCAAGTATAGCCTATAGCTAGAAGCCTTTTACATTTGTTTTCTGCATGGTATTAGTTCTCAAAAATAGGACACTCTTTCAAGGGCACCGTATAAACATAGAACTATAATTTATTTGGAAAATTAAAGCTCATATAAAATGTGCACACTGAGGTACAGATTAACATATTTAATTTCAGTATTACCTGCAAACCTATTTTTCCCATACACTATTCTAATTAGTCATATAAAATAGACTCTATGTATCACAGATCCCCTATTTCAGTGGAAACAGAAACTGGATCTGAACTAAATACACTGTAAAAAGACAACGGTTTTATGGGAATTAATACATCTATTTGCATCTAGGAAAATTGTGCTCTAGTTAAATGGCAGGAGAGAATATTGAGCACTCAGAACTTTATTGTGGTAAAAGTCAGGACTTTTATTATTTAATAACAGAGTAATTTGCAATCTTAGTGATATACTGATATTTACAAGCTACTTCTAAGTTTTCAAATCCCTAGTAACCATTAGATTCACTTTTTCCAGTGGGGTTTTTCCTACTATGAATATTCACTCCCCCTACAGTCGAACATGCAAATCGTTTATGAGCACTTTATTTAGGAAATGATTCTTTTCCTATTAAGCCTGCGCTAGGAATTGCCAAGGCTTTAGTGCCATACTTACTGTGCATTAAAGCAGCAGCAAATCAGTGCTGATTAAAGATGGCGCCTATAAGTAAATTAGGCTGTGTCTATGCCGGCAGAATTATTAGTCCAAAGCCTTCTCCACTTGATGGTTTCCAGGAGGTCAGAACTGAAGTGAGTTCTCTAGACCTAGCAGAGGATGTATAACTAAGGAGTCTCTAAGAGACTCTGAACCACAAGGTTCTCAGGAGACATCAGCCTGAAGATGCCTTCCTCGGAGAATACTCCAGGTCTCAAGTGTCTCCTCTCAGCTCACACTGGTACCTCCCTTCCTGTGCTGAGAAAGAGGGCAGATTAGATATGTTCATTTCTGTAGTATTTATTTTTCTAACTAGAGCAACCTTCAGGGAGCAGAGGCGTGTCAAGAGTTTATCGCATTTCTTAGTGGAGAGGAGCTAAAAGGAAACCTGTTTCCTGGGTAACTGCTGGTGTCCTCTCATTTACTCATCATAAAAGAGTACCCTTGGGGGCACTGAGATGCTTCCACAGGGAAGGCACTTGCTGAGTTTGAGCCCCAGGACGCACATGGTGGAAGGACAGAACTAACCTGAAACATCCACATGTGCTCTGCCAGCATGATCTTTTGGATCCCCAAAAGGCTCCCTTGCCTAACTACTCAAAATTTTAAGGAGTAGGGTTTCAGCATAAAAATTTGAAGAAGATGTAAATATCAAAGCTGTAACAATAAGATCATGATCTTTTTTTAAACTTCTTGATGTTCATCTAAGACTAGCTAGTGCTTGTTGTCAAGAGATCCCAGATTTCTCAAATGATTTTGAAAATATTCTTCAATTCAAAATTAGATGCCCATTGTATTCATGAAGACATGCTCCTCCCTTCTGTGTTCCCTCTTCAAGATGAGAAGCTATGTTACAGATTTAAAGTGTTAGGAAGTGTCCAGAATTTCCTGAGCACATGCTTTGCTCTCCTGGATCGTTTCCATAGCCTCTAGTCACACCTAAGAAGTCCTGCGAGCCTTGCCATCATAATCCCTCCACACCACTCTCCTGGGCTTGGCATGAGTGCCTAGCGAGGCGTTATCCTGGGCAGAATTGTGTTCCTGTAAAGTTCACTGGTGGAAACGTAACCGCTGACATCTTTGGCTGTGCCTATATTTAGAGACAGAGACCTTAGAAAATAATTAACTAAAATGGGACCAATTGGACAGTCTCTAATCCAATCTGACTGGAATCTTTATAAGAACAAGAGATGAGAACATACACAACTTGTAAAGACATGGGCACAGGATATGCCCTGATACTTCCTTGACCTTAGTCTGTGGCCATCCTGACAGCAGGTGTGTGCCTGTCATTTAAACTTCCTGCTTTATGACACTTTGTCACAACCTTGCTACAGGACTAATAAAGGGGCAATTACAACAAATAAGACCCACTAGCAAAGCAACAAGACTGCCCATGGGTTCTTGATTTAGATATAGTCAATCTTTGCTCTGCCCAGCAGCTAAGATCTTTCAGAAAAAGTCAAACACCAAATCTACTGTAGCACATTTGAACACCAGAAAGAAAGAAAGAAAGAAAGAAAGAAAGAAAGAAAGAAAGAAAGAAAGAAAGAAAGAAAGAAAGAAAGAGAGGGAGGGACGGAGGGAGGGAGGGAGGGAGGGAGAGAAAAAGAAGAAAGGAATAAAGAAGGCAGGAAGGAGGAAGGAAGGAAGGAGAAGGAAGGAAGGAAAAAAGAAAGAAGAAAGAAAAAGAAAAACAAACGAAAGAAGGGAAAGAAGGAAATAGAACCTTCCTGAATCACTGTACCCTTTCCAGCAGCCTCTTCATCTTTTGGCCTCACAGAATGTAGAAAGCAGATTGTCATCTCTCATCAGCCACCACCTGTTGTGTCATCGAGAGGCAGGGCAGCCACAGCCAGCCGCCTGCTCTCTGGAGATTTCCTCAGTATCTTACCTGCCCAGTTATCCTCTTTTTCTCAATTAAAATGTCTTTCACAGCTTTCAGTATAAAGGCTGTACCACCAGACACACCCTGTCTGTTTCCTGCTACTCCTCACTGCTCACTTATGATTTAATTTTTAATAAATTTAATAGTATTAATGGTATTAAAATTAATCTAATAGTACTGAAATGGTAGTTGGGGGTTTAATCTTGGTTTGATTTAAAGTGTTGTCAGACCTCGTGAACCTATTTTGCAACTACGCCATTGCCAGACTCTGTTTTCCTGTTGCTGTGACTGGATAACCTCAGTGAAATGAACTTAAGGAATAAGGAGTAAAAACGAAAAAGAAGAGCAACATAAGAAGAAAGGGCTTATCTGTGACCTTGCAGTCCGAGGCTATACTCCATCATAGCAGGAAGTCATAGCACAGGAGCTCAAAGGAGCTTGCAGTGTGGCATCCACAGCCAGGAATGGATGCTTGCCAGTCCTCAGTTCACTTTCTTCACTCTATACAGCCCAGCCTCTCTCACCTAGGGAATGGTCCCACCCACAATTAAGACTGGTCTTCCTAAATAAATTAATGTAACCAAGACAATCCAGCACGCCTAGAGGTTCACCTGCCAGGTGATTCTAGATTAATAATTAACATTGCTCACATTAATAATGAACGCTAACCATGTACAAACATTCACCGGCTTGCTCCCGCTCCTGGCTGTGCTGTGCATGTGCTATAGGTTTTAAGCAGCGGCTTCCACCTTGCTAGCCTTGAAATACTTACTAGTGTTATTTCCAAAGAACTGATTTTAATTCCTTGCTTTACAGTCTTTCTTAGCATTTTGAAAGGCTCCTGGTTGTCCCCGAGTTCATGGTCTTCATGCGGATGTTTCTAATGCAGACCCCACCTGCCTCTCTTACCTCAGTCTCAGATCAGCTCGCACACCTTGCCATATTGTCTTTCTTCACCTATCTGCTCATCAAACCTCTGGGGTCCCATCCTGACTCTTGTAGCCTTCTGGGACGACCTCATTCCTTGGCCCTCTTGCCTCAGCTTCTCCCCTTTGAACACTAGAGTCAGCCTTCAATGCTCTCTGGAAGTTTCTCTTTGCAGAAGGGTGGCCCTGGCTTCCTGTACCACAGAGTTATAGAGTGCTGTCATTCGTAGCATGTCATCACAACCATAATTGCACACTGGTTCCTGCCTTTAGGCCCTAGCATAAAGGCACTTGGGTATAAAAGTAATTATTGTGGAGTTTTCTATGCTCCTCCCCTTGTTCTCAAATAAATGCTGGACATTCATTTGCCTGCTCTGACTCGTTTTAGCTCCCAAATAAAGACACGGAGACCTGGTATTTTTATGAACAAGTTGCAAGCCTAGGCTGAGCATGTTCTGAGCCGTTCTAACCTGACTGTGCAGCTAATACCCAGACAAGTGCCCTGTTATTTGCCACCTGGTCTTTCCCTGGCTCACTCTGGTGTAGGAGTACCTTCCTGGCTACTCTCTCATGGTGATCTCATGGCGAATCCTCCTAGTCCCTTCACATGGTCTCTCCATACCCTCTTCTCCTTTTGGTCCTCTCTACCCTCAAGTTCTTTGGGACCCCATAATTGGTATCCGAAGTCCCATCCTTTTCTGTTCTCCACAGCTAATTGGCTGACTCAGCTTTATATTAACCAATCAGAGGCTAGTGGGGAGGAATGTTTACAAAACCCTGCCACGGGTGACGCTTCATAAAATTAACAGTACCACAGTCTAGGCCTGTACTCAACTCTGCCAGTACAGAAATCAGCACCGTCTTCCAAGTCCTGGGGGCTGCAGACCCATTATTTAATATCTTTAGACCTTCAAATGTCATCAATATAGTGACAACCGACAAAGGGACAGATCTACTCTGGATTTGTCTCCCAAATTCCAGATTCAAAGTCTGCCTACATCTTTAATAGTCATCATACATCTAGCTATAGGTATAGAACACATCACACCTCTCTACCTTCCCCAAACCTGCTCCCTGCCCCACCTTCGGTTAAGTTTATGGTGAGGGGGTGACACATTTCAAATAGCCCATGCATCCGAAAACAGCAAAACGAAACAAACAAACCCTCACGGCTCCCCTATCATGTACCTTTCCAGACTTGACTCTCTTGGTTCTGCATTCATTATATGTTCAAATCATTTCTAGATCTTCGCTTGTTCTGCTGACATTTGCTCTGTCAGAGCCGCCATCATCCACTCCTCTTCTAACTGGGCTCACAGCTAACTTTGCTCCTTTTCATTTCACCTCAAAGCAGGTTGGTGGTGCAAGTGAGAGTGTGGCCCTCCTCTGCTCAAAGTCCTGCAGTCAGTGTCTCTTCGCTTCCCTTCCAGGTGAGCTAACTGCCCTGTGGTACTTGGTTCTCTCTCCTTACTCTGCCCCAACTCTCCCAGCCACCTTGTATTTCCTGAGAACCGGGCATCCACCATATAATCTTTATATGCACCAGAAATTCTCTGTCTTAAGGTGCTCTCCACCCAGATACCCTCTTTCAAAATCTTGTTCCAGTATTCCTTCTCACTCCATCCAGAAACCCTTCCATCCTCTGCCCACCTCGCTCTAACCTGCATCCTTTTCTAAAGAACAACGGAACACTCTAAGCTCTGATATCATCTACACATCTTACATTTTTATCCCCACACTGGCCAGTGTTAGAAGTCACTCACATATTTGAAGTAACTGAAGTACAGAGGATGTCCAGATGTGTGGGGAAAGAGCATGGGAGAGTTGTGTCTGTAAGCTGCAGTGTGCATGTATTTCCAAGGTTGTTTTACAGATAAGTGAAAGAGTGTGCATGAAAGAAGAGGGTCTCTAGTGACGGATACCCAAGTCTTTACTCTTCCCACCAAAGTCGCCACTGACATCAGCGGTGTGTTTTTTCTATGTAAATATGCTCATAAAACACAGTCACGTTTTCAATGAGCTTTTAAATATAACGAACAGCATCATAACATTTAAAACGAAACCCCTTTGTGACAGGTATACATCGATGAGGGTGACGTAATATTTATGCCACACATCTTTAACTCCAGAATGACCCTCTTCTAAGGAAGGAGTGCCCTATGCAAATACAAATCAGTGCAAGTTCTGCAAGGTTGAGACCAAGATTGGAAAAGACAAACCAGCTTTGCTAGGACAGAGTCTATGTGGTCTGCCCTTCTCCATGTGTTCTGGGGGATTTTCATAGGATTCATATTCAACTTCTGGGAAAAGCACGCCTAAGTACTACACTGGAAAGCATCACAAGTGGGATATTTTCCCATGTTTACATCTCGTGTCTACTTCTAATTTCTGCCTTCAGAATTGATGCAAATCACAACTTCTGCGGCTTATTTCTAAAACATGTGGGTATTTTTAGACTCGTTCGCTGGGTGTCTCATCGGCGTTGTCTACATATGATAAATTTCAAACATCATCTTCATGAAAAGCATTAGTCGTTGCTTACCGCCAGAGTAGACTGTGGCACTTTCCCCTTAAAGACCTCGCTTTACAATTTCTCTTCTTCTATCATTGTCAATTTCTGTATAATTTTACAATCTCTATCAATATCTTTAATTAGTCATGCTTCCTAAATGTATTTAAATAGTTCTATAATAACAAGCCATTACAGTTTAACCCAATAAATCTAGCAGGGAATGTTGAAGAGTTCAGTCAATGGAGCCATGAGAGGAACCACTGCCAATTCTGCTATCAAGAGAAACCCACTAGGACGGAGTTTATTATAAAGTACACTCGGCATATCAATTATTAATCCACACTACAATGCTTTCACCAAGAGCCCGTCCTTTGTTGCTTTGTTTTCCCATGTTTAAGCAGTTAGATCCCATGGTTTTGTAATCTAAGATTAGTATCCGGCGCCTTGATCAAATTCCCTAAGTTCCGTAATGTCTCCGTTTGGTGCCAGTAAATCCAGATGGAAGGAGCTTTTAGTGCAGTTATTAAGTGTGAGTTTATTAATGTGTTCTATTAAGCCCACGCTACACATTTCCCATATAAGAACTTTCGGAATTGTGCCTGATAAACATACCACGCAAGCCTAAAAGGTTAAAGAATAGAATGAAGACTTTAGTCTATAAATTAAAACATGCTGTTGGCACTCGGAAAGTGCCTGGGACACAGAGTTCTGAATGGCTAGGTGTATGTTAAAGCAGGGCCACTCATCAATACAGAGTTTCAAAGTTCCTAAAGTGAACCTTACCTAAAATTCACAAAGAGAGAAGGGAAGCCAGTCAGAAAAATGTGTGTTCCTCACTCATTCTCATCCTAGGGCAAACCCAAACCAAGCTACAGACAGAGATCACTGGTGTTTATATAAGTTTCTACGGGACAAGCACCTCTGTCTGTTTTCAAGGATCCTAACAAAATACTCCAACACTGTAATTTATAAAGGATGTGGTGACTCACAGATTAGGAGTTTGGAAAATCAAAATAAAAGAACGGCATGGTATTCAGTGAAAGCCTTGAGCTACCTCCTTGCATGGAAGAGGTTGGAAAGGAAAGGAGGGTGTGCTAGAGAGAAGAGGGAGGTAAGGTCCGTAAGTAACTGGCCTGCTCCTGCAAGGCATGAATCCATTCATGAGGGGCATCTGACACCATAACTCAAACACAGAACCCCAGCCTTGTAACTTCCGTGTTGAAGAATCAAGGCTCTACATGTAAAACTTTGGGGGAGGGGCACTCAAGCCATGGTACGAAGATCAAAATCTTTGTTCCTGTCTTCTCCAGAGCACTCCATAAAACCTCCCAGAGGCTGGCATGCTCTCCCCAGCTGCTGATACCTTCATCAAAAACCTGTAAAAAATCAACTTGTTTACATTTCTAAAACTTAGTCTGTATTTTATCTCCTATCAGGGGTGGGAATAATGTGCAGATGGAGTGTCAAAAATATTTCACAGACCTCAGACTTCTCTTATTTTATTACTTCATTGATGGGTTTTATTTTATAAGTCGCGTGTATTTGAAAATCTAAAATAGGTAGTAGCTGTTGTTAATTACTGCACAGGTCTGAAGTGAAGACTTGAGACCGGTGCTCTGTTACTTTTGTTGATGCTATAGCCAAAATACTTGATATAAATAACTGAAGGGGGGCTATTTTGGCTCATAGATGAGGCAAAACAGCTCAGTCTACATCATGACAGTAGAAGTGTATAAATGAGGAGCATTCACTGCATGATCAGCCAGGAAACAGAGACAGAGGGATCACCAGTACCCTCTGACTTGCCCCTTCACCCCCTTTTATTCTTCCAAGTCTTTACCCATAAGTTCTGGGTTCATAAGATGATGCTACCTACGTTCATTATGGAGTCCCTTTCATTTAGGGTGAGGTTACCTCTCAGAGACCCAGAGGTCTGTCTGCCTCAAGCCTCCAAAATGATTCAAAATCCAGTCAAGCTGACAGGGAAAATTGCTGCAGGCATTCTCTGTGAAACCATACCTGGGGGGGTCTCTAGGATCTGAGGCAATGGACTGGAGATAAACTTCAGCCCTTCCTCCTCCATCACAAAGACTGTGAATTTGGGGGAAGATGAGAGTCTTGGTCTCTGAGACAGTGTGGGAAATGGTTAAGAAGCCCCAGGGGTCAGGCTAAGTTGTACACTTAGGGACAGGGTATAGAGAAGTTTCCATGATAACATGATCTAGTACAGCAAAATGGTCCTTTCCCTGAACCCTAATTCTCCACCAGAGTCCAGAGACAAAACTGTAAACACAGGAGATCAGCTATCAAGAAATGCATCTAACAAACGCCTTTGACATTATTCGGGGCTCTGTGTGAGACCGTGGAAGAAATTTACTTTGTCTTTTCTTGGGGCCTTATTTTAATCTTTTGACAGATTAGAGAATATCTCTATTGGATCATTTCCGTCCTGAAGTGGAACTTCAAGCATCCTTTAATAGCCCCTAATGTAACAGAGAATTCAGCCTATCTTTGGAGTCCAGATAGAATCTTCATACCTAAATCAATAGGCACCCTATGGAAATCACATATAGAGACATAGAAAATAACCGATGGCTTGAATGTTTTTGCCCTGTCTGGATATACCTAACAGGTGAAACTAACTCAAGTGGACTTAACCTTTGATGCTTCTTACCCATTAGTGTGCGTGTGTTCTTTAAATCTTTATTTTTCATGTGAATGAGTGTTCCCCTTGCATGTATGTATGTATGTGTACCACTTGTGTGCCCAGTACCCATGAAGGTCAGAAGAGAGCATCAGATCCCCTGGGAGCAGAGTTACAGATGGTTGTCCGCTACCGTGAAGGTGCTGAGACTCGCCCTGAGGGCCTCTCCAAGAAGAACTGCTCTTAACCACTGATCCATCTCGCCAGCCTCATTCTTTGCATCTTTCGTTAAGAAAATTCAAACAGCTATTCATACGCTTTGCTGAGGTGTTGTATTAAAACAAGCCATTTGTTAAGTAGAATCTTAACAAATGCATGGACATTCGGCTTAAATCCACATCTATCCCATTATTCTCACTTTTCCAGATTTTGACAGTTATGGACAGACCTTAGAACCAGCCATCTAGATTACCCATCTGGAAAAGGGCAGGGTTTACTATTTGTCATGGTTTGAATCCAGATCTTGGTCCCCAGGGTGTGCTACTAGAAGGTGACAGAACCTGTAGGTAGGGTCCTATAGGAGACCTTTAGCCCTGGGAGGAGAGAATAGCTGTCCTAGCAGCTTGTTCAGTCTTTCTTCTCTGGTCATGAAGACCATGGTTTTGCCTCACATCATGATTCCAATCACGAGGTATCACCTTGCCAAAGGTCCATGTGATCTTCACACGAGACCCTCCAAAGCCGTGACTGTATTTAACTTCTATTTTTCATAAGTTAACTATCTCGAATATTTCATCCAACGAAGAAAAGCTTACTGACACATTATTAACTCACACTTTGTCAGCGGGGTTTACCCCAAAGTTTTAGGTCAAAAAGCCCCCAGCAACTGTAGGTGACCTTTCTGGCCATTGTGAGAGTGAATTGGGGCTTTTGCTTTCTATTTTAAAGGACTTGAGATATGACAGTTGAGCGAATGCCTTACCACAAAAGTGCAAGGGAAGTGACAGAAAGAGTGGCAGACAAATTAAAGAGTAAGTTCTGTTTAGCAATTTTGGGTGACAGCACTTAAAATTTTTAGCTCCAGGGTTGTTTAGGAATGACAGTATGCAGTTGAGAAAGGCGGCTTACCCATTATAAAAAAAAGGGGGAAATCTTTATGTGGGAACTTAGAAAAATCAGACCTTAAAAGTAGAAAAAATATGCATTATTGTTATTTAAATAGTTAGCCTTTTACGCAGTCTTCAGTTTGTCTGCTGCTTCTTTCCTCGGTGTGAACCAAGCCACTCTCTTTTGTTTCACTGTTCATATAGGAATATCTCTCTCTCTCTCTCTCTCTCTCTCTCTCTCTCTCTCTCTCTCTCTCTCTCTCTCATCTCTGACCACAAGGAGGAATCAAGATGGAGACCTCCTTTACAATGCTTTCTGCCTTGTGCTAGCAAATGACAAGAAAACTTGTATTTATCTCCTTACAGGGAAAAATATCTGATGGCTTGCTGGACAGAGAGGGTAGATCTGTAAGTTAGAGCAATGGCTATGCAAGCAAGAGATGTTCACCATCACCAGAACCCACTGAAAAATCCAGGAGTGGCCACAGGCTCCTAGAACTCCAGCATAGGCGAAAGGTAGGGGCATGAGAATGGCTGAGGTTTGCTGAACACCGGCTTAGCTAGGTCCAGGTGCAATGAGAGCCTGTATCAAGACAATGAGGACAAGAATGATCACACAGGACACTGGGCAGCCTCCTCTGGCCTCTGTGCCTGACCACACATGCCCATATGACTGCTTACATACTCAGCACATGCATAGTACACAGGCCACATGCAGATACGTACATCAAAAAAAATAATCATTTACTAAGTACTCATGAAGTGCTAGAAACTAAGTCCTTTTGGCCCATCTGTTCCCTGCATATTCACTGGGCACTGAGATGAGTGTTGGGAAAGAGAAAGGAGGGAGAGGAACAAGGGGAACAGAAGAGACTTACCGACAGCATTTTCTGAGCACTGACTCTAGTCATGTTGAGAACTTGAAACACAAGCAGGTAAGCAGTAGAAATATGCCTTTTTCATTGGGATTTACGGAAGTATGTATCAAGCCAGGCTATCTTTGAGCCCATTACTTTCTCGTTTTTGCACTTTGAGCCTTCAATCACAAGCGATCCTACTGCCAACAACTGAGACCAATGGCTCATAAGTGAAGACATTTTTAAAACTAAGATTTCCTCACTACAGAGAAACTCTGGAATGAAGCCATGACCTCCTTGTCCTCTGCATTTTTCACTCAGAAAGTTTGAAGTCAGAAAGGAGCTCCTAAAATGTAAACAACAAGATGTTACTCGCAATCAAAAGATGAGTGCAGAGACACTAGCCAGACCTAGTTGTCATCTAAAGGGACAGATCAGTGCCAAAATCTATCCAAATACTTGCTATAAACAAGTTTTAGGAAGTTTTGTGTGGATTTGAGCCAAGTTTTTATCTAGTCCATATCCCCAAATCCTTATCCATCTCTGTGCTATAAACTTTCAAATACCAATGGAAACATTGCTCACAAGGAGGAAGGGACAAGGCAAGAGAAATAACCTATGCACATGAAGAACAGGTACCACCAGAGACTCAAAGCACTCTATAGACTGAATTCCAACTAGCCATCGCAGACAACCTCATAAAGAAGATAAAATCAGATTACCCTCTCTTCATGGCCAAAACACAGGCTTGCTTATCTTTCATTGTCAACTTGACTGGATTTAGAATGACTTGTAAGACACACCTCTGGAAACGTCTGTGAGGGAGTTTTCTTTCACTGAGATTTAACCTCGGAGGGAAGACCTCGCCTAAACGTGGGACAAATGCTCAGACTCAATTAAAGGGATGTGGGAGCGGCAATATAGCTCGTCAGGTAAAGGGATCACCAAGCCTGAATTCGATTCCCACAACCCACCTGGTGCAAAGACAGAATGGATTCCTGCAAGGTGTACTCTGAACTAACACATGCATGCACACACGCACATGAGTACACACCCTGGGGCATGCGTGAGCTCACAATAAATGATTAAATGTAAACATTAATGGAAAGAGGGGAGAAAGGGACAGAATGCCAGCTGCTGTGTGAACAACTGCCTCATGCTGTTCTTGCCATACCCAACACAGAGAGAGAGAGAGAGAGAGAGAGAGAGAGAGAGAGAGAGAGAGAGAGCTAACACAGAGAGAGAGAGAGAGAGGACTACACCCTCACCCTCAAACTGTGAGTCAAGTCAAAGTAAAACTATCCTTCCTCACATTGCTGAAGTCAAACATCTTGTCGCAGTGATATCTAATACATTTTATGGGTATCTTCTCTTCATTATTCAATGTTTTGCTATCGGTTCTAGTGCTTCATCTGAAATTAGAAAGTAATTATACTTTATAAACCACAGGATGAAATATATGCCCCCATATTTCTACTGTTTGGGAGGGATTTGTGGATCAGCGTTAACTATTATTGATCATATTGTATTATTACCAACTCTAAGGTGGTTCTCCAATTCACCTATTTTATACTTTCAAAGCAATAAAAGGAAACAGCCATCCCGCGACGTCTTTGTGCTTCTTTCTCTGTTCCTACAGCCTGGATTTTATTTACTGCTCCATTTTTATCTTTTCGACTTGGTATGAAGGGGGAAATAAAACCATATAACACTTTTAACAGTTGCAGCAAAAGTAATGATCCCTCAAAATTTAATTTAAAAGATCTCTAAAATCATGACTAGAAATAGATTTTCTTAACCCGAGAAATACTGTAAGCCTGTAGCAATCGTCATATTTAATGATAAAAATTACAGAATAATTTCCAGTTAAAGCACACACAAAACAATACTCTGGCTAGCTTACCATTCTAGCATCATGGCTTCTCCTCAGGAAGTCTTATAATAATGTGGAAATAATAAATGAACAAAAATATATAAAAATTAAGAAACTCAAAATTGCATTGCTACTCAATGTAACCATCTATTTAGTATATCTTAAAGAACATGCAGAAAAACTTGTAGGAATGAATGAGAAAAGATGTCACACAGAAGTAATTTGACCAGATAACATATAAAATTGTGGAGGGTCATGCACAGTTCCAGTTGTCTTTCATATATTATAAGATGATAGTTTTAACCAATTTAATATAATAGTCCTTAGTAATGATACATATTTCTGCAGGGGAAAACTTCTGAACCGACATATAGAAAATTTAAGTATTGCTAATGTGGGTTAAATTTTACTTTCCAAAAAGGATGTGTTGAATCTCTAACCCCTGTCCCCCGCAGTACCTGTGAATATGGCCTTATTCAAAAGTGGATCTTCACAGAGATGATTAAATAAAAATGAAGTCTTCAGTCAAGGTCCCCTAGATGGCAAGAAACAATAAGAGACACAGACAGGCACAAAGCTTAGAGGGGACTAGGGGAATTGGCTAAAGCCATCACAGCAGGCCCTCTGCAAGCTGCAGACCCTGAGATGTCAGCTGCACGGCTCAGTCCCATCCCCAAGGCTCTGCCAGCCTTGTACTTGTAACTTGCCAAAGATGGGAGGCTGGAGAACCTGAGGGCGATGCTGGTGCAAACTTCAGACGCTAAAGACAACAAGTCTTGACATTTTAGACTCTTGGGCTAGGGAAAGTTAGGTGTTTCGGCTGAAGGAGGAGTAGAACGGATTTCATCTTTTCTTACCGTTGTGTTCTCCCATCTTCCAACAACCAACTAGATGGGAGTCACCCATATTGAGGACAGATCTTCCTTGTGCAGTTCACCAGCTCACACACCAATCTCCTCTGCAAACATCCTCACAGTCCTACCCAGAACAGAGCTCCGCCTGTGCTCTAGCTGTTTCTTAATCTAATCCAATGAATGTCGATTTACCCACCTCCATGGTCATCACAGGGAATTTCCAAAAAGAGTATGGCCATACTGTTGGCATTTAATCTAGGTTCTGTCCCACAGTTACCTGGCAACAGCCATGAATGCTTCACTCACTATAAAAGGGGCTGCTTGCCCCCTCCTCTCTTGCCCCTTCCCTTCTCCTCTTGCTCCTGCTCCTCACCGCCTCCCCTGTCTCTCTCCCCCACATACCACAGCCAGCCTCTATCTCCTCTCCTCTCCTCCTCTCCCTCTCCTCTCCTCTCCTCCCCTCCCTCCCTCTCCTCTCCCTCCTCCTCTCCCTCCTCTCCTCTCCTCCTCTCCCCCCCCTGCCTTTCTCTCAACTCCCCATCCCCATGCCTTGAATAAACTCTATTCTATACTATACCATCATTTTACTGGTCTCCTTCTCCTTCTCCTTCTCCTTCTCTTCTCCTTCTCCTTCTCCTTCTCCTTCCCCTCCCCTCCTCCTCCTCCTCCTCCTCCTCCTCCTCCTCCTCCTTTTTATAAAACACAACACAGAATTTCACACACATGCAGAGAGAGCACCTTGCACTGGAACAATGGAGACAGGTATTAGAGCTATGCAGATCTAAGTCAAGGGACACCAGTGACTGCTGGCAACTAAAAAAGCTAAGAAAAGGAAAAACTCCAGTTTTCATAGTGGGTATGACACACTGACATAATGATTTGAAGCTAGCTTTTAGCATCCTTAAGAT
The DNA here is from genome assembly GCF_011064425.1 of Rattus rattus. Lineage (NCBI taxonomy): Eukaryota > Metazoa > Chordata > Mammalia > Rodentia > Muridae > Rattus > Rattus rattus. The sequence goes on from NC_046156.1 coordinate 17,659,776, forward strand.
AACAAATCACTTGTTTTAAGCCCCCAGTTTCTGGACTTTCATTATGATAACACTAGTAAATTTGTCAGGTACCACAGTTTGTAACATGACAAGGCTGGGACATAAAATTAGCATGCCCAAATCAGGAATGTGAAGCAGATTAGAAGCTATAATAAAAAAAACAGATAACTGTTCACAATTATACCACTACTGGGGAGGTATCTTGAAACGGCTCTAGTAAAAGTGTTTAGTATGCAGGCAATTTGCATTATCTATGATAAACATCTTCCAGGCCAACACAGCAAATTTTAAACTACTACTCCTAGATTTTATATAAGGGTTTTGGTCACAATATCATCATCAAATAATCACTTGACACTTTTCTTAATACATATGGTTAATTAATTCAAATTGAATATGAAGCCACATCACATCTCATGTCTAAATAGAGCTTTATCTAAAAAAAAATACTAATTTTGCAGAAGGTACATTTTAGCCTCCATGTTTTTAGGAACATTAGATGGCAGATCAGTCCAACCCTCGAGAGTCCTTTTAATCCCCAGGATGACTGGTGAAAACTGAAGAAGTATGGTTAGCACAGCACTGCCTAAGTACAGAAGACATTTGTGAATGCAGTATGAGATCTAAAAAGAAAAGGAGAGGGGGAAAGGGAAGGGGAAAGGGAAAAACAACGCACTGACTCTTTCTAGTTAGCTAGGAATGCTCATGCCTACCTGTGGTACCCTGAAGTTTTCAGCATTATTTGCAGGTACATAAACAACAAAGAGAACTCATCAAACACTGATATTGGGGTGGCAAAACAATTTGAGAACGTAGGTTAATTCGCAAATACCAACACCCTGAATGATAAGAGTCAAATTCACTCATAGAGAAAAAAAACTATAAAACTTTATAGAAGAACCAAAAAGAAACTTAACAAATGGCGATGCCAGTGGTTACAAAAGAGAAGGCTCGATTGTACATCTATCAGCTCTGTCATAAATTAATCCGATCCAAACCCTGAAGAATATTTTTGTGGACTAAGCAAAGTTGACCTTAAAAATCACCAGGAAAGTCAGTGAACAAGAACCATTCAAATAATTTGGGGAAGTTGGGTGTAGAAAGGATAGAGAGGTGGATCAGTGGGTAAGAATGCTTTTTCTCAACATGAGAACTTGAGATGAGATCCCAGCCCCCTTAAAAAGCTGGGCATTGTTGTCTAGCGCCTGAGAATCAAGGCTATGGGAGGCAGAGACAGGAGTTTCTAGGGCACTCTGGCTACCAGTGTGGCTTTGGAATCAAAGGTGACCCTGTCTTAAAGGAATAGGACAGAGTAGCAGAGCAGACCACCCCACTGTTTCTTCTAGCTTCAGCATGAACACACAGTTTCACACCTGTGCATACACATGTGCACAAATCACACACACACACACACACACACAGAGAGAGAGAGAGAGAGAGAGAGAGACAGAGACAGAGACAGACCAAAAAAGAAAGACAATTAGATATAGATGCTTTTCCCACAGAAGTTGAATTTAGAATAATAATAAGGTTCTATTGCCATGAGAACATGAATTTAACATAATTTTTGTTGAATAAAAATGGGGGCACAGAGGACAGAGCAGGAACTGACATATACTTGTATAGAAATGTTGAAGTAGGATATAAGTCAGGAAAAGCTATAATTGTGATTAGAAGCAATAAATTACCCATGAAAATGGTCACTTTTTTCCTTCCATTCACTGGGTATAAATTAGAGAATAAAAAGTCTGAATACAATAAGCGAATTTTTATATTTAGGAAATGAAGGGCAGGTCATTTAGCCTCTAAGATGATGGGGTTTATTTGGTAAAGAAACAAAGCACAAGTTGTCATGGGAAAGTGTGATGATGTTAAAAATTTAAAACCTCAAGGCAAGGTGCCAGAGAGTTCAGGTGTAACACACAGGCCAAGGAAAATGTTTACAACACACAGTAACAAACACTTAAGGCATGAAATTTGTTTTTTTTTTAAACTACAAACTTATAAGAAAAAAGAAAACAAAAATAGAGGAATGGATAAAGAATGTAAATGTATAAATGCTAACAAATGTGATTAAATTTCAGTCCAGCTGGGAAGACTGAAGACTGAGAAAGTGTATTGTGTGTTTGTGTGAATATATATATATATATATGTGTGTGTGTGTGTGTGTGTGTGTGTGTGTGTGTGTACAGAGAGAGAGAGAGAGAGAGATGAGAAAGAGATACTCAAAAAGACATAAGAAGTCCATTTGTAGAGAGTTTAAAACAAGTGATACATTATTTATTGACATATATACCATAACTGTAAAACACTAATGGAAATAATAAACAATATACGACGTTGTCTTTCTAGTGGGTGGAATGATATGAAAGAAAGCTAGTCAATTATATAAATAGTCCCTACCTTTAAAATACATAGTACATACAGTGAAAAGGAAAAGTTGAAAGAGCAGAGACTGATCTGTGTCTCTGTAACTTGCTATGAATAATTGTAATATTCCATTTAAATAAAAAAATGTTAAAGCATATTCAAGTCAGAAGGACTGTCAGTCTAAGTCTTCAATTCAGCACTTGCTGTTAAAAGTTAGAACCTGCCATCAAGTTCTATAAATAAGATAATAGAATGTAGGAATTACACTTAATCCTCTAATTACTCTCAGCTTTAATCAAGCCTTTATTAACATAATGTGTCTAGCTTGGGGTCTTAAAAACCTGAGAGGGGATTTAGGGAAGAGCAATCAAAACAATGAAAAATAAGCAGATGATACCAGGAAAGCAGCGGAAACCAGAGTGATGTAGGCTAGTCAAGGATAGCAGAGGCTGGATGCTCTCTCAAGGACTCAGGTCTGCTCTCTGTACACTCATGTCTCCAGTACAGCCTCAGCCTGACGTAGTCTAGCTGCTCTGGCTGTGCATTGCCAGATGCTTCCATATTATAATGTGCTAAAAGGGCGATTCTCGTTTCTTTCACTCGTGGGGCTGTACTTCAGTCAGGACTTCAGTGGGGGACAGCTCTTGTCTATTTGGTTCAGCATTACCTGCAGCAGGGTCACTGGGACCGGAAAAGCCACATCCACATACTTCACCCGCTCCCTAGGAGACAGATGCTATTTGTGGCTAGAGCTAATGTTGGACAACTGTGGGCCCCCTTGCGGGATTCTCAGACTGCCTTACAACATGAATGCTGGTTCCCCATGGGTGAGGTGCATGACACTTTGACATCTCACCTAGAAGTCACAGTATCTGTGTACGTCCAGGATCTCTAGAGAAACAGGACTGGTAGAACAAATATCTGTTGCAAAGGCAAAGTGATTAGATCAGATTACATAGCAGGGACTACTTAGTCAAGTTTACCCACCAGAGAAGATAAAAACATGGCGCCTATTCAATATATAAGGGATCCCTCAACAATCTTACTCTGGAGATCTGGAGGGTCCTGCTCTTCCTTAGTGCACACTGGAAGGAAGAAGATGAGTTCTGATGCCAGTGAAGAAGATGCAGTCGCCAGCAAGAATCAAAGGTGCACAGGCAAAGCAGCACTGTTTCGCTCTGGGATCTAATTCTACATACATTGTCACCAAAATGTGCCACCTAGTCTGGGAGGAGGGCCTTCTCCTCTTCCTTCATGGACATGTCCTCACAGACTACTCAGAGGTGTGGCTGCTAGTTCCAACCAAGTTGACAATCAAGATTGAGCATTGTGGTGAAGCTATCACAAAGTCCCACCAATATCAATGGAGAGGAGAGCTACTATATATCCCTTGACAAAGTAGTAAGGCGTGGTTTCCCCAGAAGACAGCAGGGTCTGAAAATTCTCTTCTCTCTCTCTCTCTCTCTCTCTCTCTCTCTCTCTCTCTCTCTCTCTCTCTCTCTCTCTCTCTCTCTCTCCATCCATTATTCACACTGTTCCCAACATGTTGACAATCATGTCATTCTTTTGTGCAACTATCAGGTACTGCTTTCACCCAATCATAGGGCTACATAGAGTCAAAAGAGATGTGATTATTCCTCAAAGAACATAGAACATTTGCCTCTCTGATCAGTTCTTAGGGTTTTACTGCTGTGAACAGACGCCATGGCCAAAGCAACACTTTTTTTTTTTTTTACGGTAAACATTTAATTGGACCTGGCTTACAGGTTCAGAGGTTCAGTTCATTATCATCAAGGTGGGAGCATGGCAGCATCCAGGCAGGCATGGCACAGAAGGAAGTGAGGTTCTACATCATATTCTGAAGGCAAACAGAAGACTGGCCTCCAGGCACTTAGGACAAGGGCATTAAAGCCCATGCCCATAGTTACACACCTAGTCCAGCAAGGCCACATCTTTTAATGGTACCACTTCCTGGACCAAGCATACACAAACCATCACATTAGGAGAGTTCTCACCTCAAATAATTGACATCCTCCTATGTGTGTCCATGTGAAATAATGGGACA